>NW_010403248.1:25357-25940 GCF_000710305.1 Buceros rhinoceros silvestris
TGCATACAGCAAATAGGTCCATCTTTTTCCGATGGTACGCAAAACCTTGTCTACCTTCAGGTGTAGTTACCATCTGCCAGCCACAGCTTGTGCTAACAACAGTGTAACAACAGCACCATGAGGGCTGACTGATAGGTGAGACAAAACCCAGGGCTCTTAGAGGTGCTGGACTCATTTCTGCAAGTACTAATGACTTTAAATTACACACACTAGTAAATGGAGATCCTATTGCTTTAGCACTTGCTTTTTCTTTGCAATCTTCACTTGTCTACTCATAAGTAGTTTCTATAATAATTAACAAAGTGCTTCTCTTTTGGGTTTGAAAAGTGCACAATTTGCTGGGACACGGGTATTCTCATCCTCTGTGCCTGGAATTCATTTGCTGCGCAGAAGGGGGATCCAGCCAGGATTTCTCTCCTTTCCTGTATTATAGAAGATAATTTGTGGTGGTGCTGGTTGGTTGATTTTTTTGTTCGTTTCATTGCTTTTGGTTTTTAAAAGGTGAAAAGGGTTATGTAGCTTCACTCGGGAGTCTTTACCTATCCTTTGTCTCCCCTCAAGTCACCATCCTGAGATCCTTGGG
>NW_010403248.1:26054-37012 GCF_000710305.1 Buceros rhinoceros silvestris
CTCACCTAAGCCTCCAGTAGGATAATCACTCAAAAATAATAATATTAGGGAAAACGAGTGCAACATGAAACCCAACACATTTTTGAATATTTTAAGCCAGAAGAAGTCACAATTACTATCTAGTCTTACTTCCTAAATAAAGAGGCCACAGGGCCTTCTCTCTGTTATTTCTGCTTTAAGTAAGTATCTTCTGCTGAAGTATGGTCTATTCCTGCCATGGACAGAATGAAAATGGGGACGATCTCTGAAAGAAAACACCTGAACTATTTTTAAAATAGTTCTGTTTTAACACATTCAAGAAAAAAAAAGATTTTATCATGGCAGATACCCTGGTGGCTTCTGTGTTGCCATAAGGCTGTGCTTGAAGTCTCTGTGGGGTGAGGGCATCTGCTAGCAAAGAGACCTGAAATTTCAGATAGAAAGACACACGGTAAGTATTTTCCTCCTGAAGTCCTGCATGTAATGGTAATGTTTACTTAACAGTTCAGGTCTTCAGAGCCGTATACAGAAGCTGCGAATGGATCTGCACTGCTCTTCACTAGAGTTTATTATATTTGAACTGTTTTATCTCTGGTGAGCACACAGGGAGATTAAACAACTACTCTGGAGCCACCAAATGCATCTGAGACAGCTCCAAGATTAGAATATTGATTTCTGGCCTCCACAGTCTCAGGCTTAGTTCACTGCATTATGTTGTTTTTACAGATAATGTTTAGACAAATAGATCTTGACATATCAAAAGCTCAGTAGCCTCTCGGTAAATTGAGCAGGGCTTTAGCTGTTCAATTCCTGTGATTTGTGCGAGCCTCATACTTGGTCCCACTAATCTCAGTAGCTGTTGTATCTTTACAGTGAAACCCACTCATAGCCTGAAGCGTATTAGACTTTTTTTTCTCTTAGAGCAGAAATAAGCCTAATAATGGCACATTTTCTTCTTGTCTGACTGAGATCTGCGAATAGGTTACTTCAAAGAATCTCTGCTTCAATCCTCTTAAAAAAAACTCCACATGGTGGAGATTCTCAGTCCTAACCAATGGTAGCTTGTCACTCTAATTCCTTGTGTGAGTTCAAAGTCAGAAAAATGGGAAAAGTCCCATGGACTCAGAGTTAAAATACAAATGCTTTTAATTAAATCACCACATATCATCTGAAGATACTTGGTTTCTGATATCTGAATGCCAAAGAAAAGGCAAGTACGTACTTGAAAGCCAAAATAAATTCTACACAGAGAATAATTCAGGTATATTTGTAGTAGAAAACTGGTCTACAGCGGTGTAAGAATATTGCCATTGCTACAACCCAGGAAATCTCCAGACTCCCTGAGCTTGCTGAGGTGTACACCAGAACTTTTTCTCCATGTTTCTGAACTCCCTGTATCTCGTCTGCAGCTAGCAAAGGGCCCTGCTAACTCTTACTGAACCTACATGAAGTTTGGCAGTCTACAAAAGCTGTACTGGCATTTTAAACACTTCAAGTTAGCTAACAGCCTTCTCCACCCTTCTTTGTTACTCCATGCAGTAGAACGATGTCATTTGTCAGAGCCCCAAAACTGGAGACGTGCTGAATATGTGAATACCAAGGAAGTTGTTTCCTTAGCAATAACAGGCATGTGAAAGTCAAAACTTCCTTTCCTCCTCATGTGACCTTTTTCAAAGCAATTCAGCCCTGGGACAATAGGAGTGAATTCCAAGCACTCTCAGCGTTCCTGTGCTGCCAGGCAAAGATCTGCCAAATGACCCACTTATCTTACCATTTTATGAAGGTAAAACTACTTCTCTTTAGGTGTTCTCCTCTAGGGACTTGGTATTCTTGTGCGTACACTGTAATGTTTCCTGAAAGGAAAATTGCCCAGTGCCATCGAAGCAAATATATAGAAGATTGCTAAGTAATATTCTTGCCATTGTGAACCAAAACTTTTGTTATGCAAAAAACCCGAAGTCCCTTCTATCAAAAGGAAATAAGGGCATGAAAACTTTTACCAGCTTGTTTTAGTAGTTGGATCTCTCTGATGATACTTGACCCATTTTATACAAGGTGAAAATCACCACTCCTTATGAAAACCTCTAAGGAAAAAAAATAAGAGAGAGGGAGACAACTTATTAAGGCAAATAAGAGGAAGATGACATTCATCTCATCCATCTGACACCTAAGTGCAGCATCAGTCCTCTGTTGCTATTCTTATCCTGAATATTTGGTATCATAGAATCATCTGGTTGGAAGAGACCTTTAAGATCATCAAGTCCAACCGTACCCCCTACACTGCCAGGTCCCTAAACCATGTCCCTCAGCACCAAATCCACACATCTTTTAAACACTTCCAGGGATGGGGACTCACCATGTCCCTGGGCAGCCTGTTCCAGTGCACAACAACCCTTTCTGTAAAGAAATTTTTCCTGATAGCCAACCTAAATCTCCCCTGGTGTAACTTGAGGCCATTCCCTCTCGTCCTGTTGTTCTCAATATGGGAGAAGAGACTGACCCCCACCTCCCTACAACTTCCTTTCAGGCAATTGTAGAGGGTGATAAGTTCCTCCCTGAGCCTCCTCCTCTGCAGAGGTATGAGCCTTTCCTCGTCCCTAAGGAGACAGAAGTGATAGCCAGCAGTATATACACAAAGCTGCCTGTCCAAGAATCCTGAAGTATCTTCTAAAAGCAGCTACTAAATTTAAACCTGAGCTTCCTACTGAGTTAGGGAACTATTCTCCATTTTTGCAGCTGGGGAGGCAATACAGCAGATAGTTGTCAAAAGGGCAGAGAAAATTACCATTGGAGCTGGAAATGGTCTTTCAGCATCTTTTCTGTATCACAATGTGTGAGACACAGGCTTGGCTTTGAGGAACTGAAGGAAAGCTCCCATCTTACAGTTCTCCCCACCTTGGGTTTTGTGGGCCAGCTGTACACAGCCCCTTGCTAGCTGCCCTGCTGCTCACCGATAGGGCCTGCATTCAAGTCCCTGGTAATTAACTGAGAAGGGATTCTCCAGTTCTCAGGGACCACAGATTACCATCTTGCTTTTAGTCACACACGCTGTGGTTTACTTGGGTTTTTTCCACCCAATTTCAGCATTTAGTCTTAAATTCTAGAGGACCAGAAGTTTTCAGAAATGAATGGTGCAATGTGAATAGCTGTGTTTGGAGACGGTCCCACCAGGCAGAAGAAGAAATGTGACAGGAGACTGTTCCTCCACAGTTTTCTGTGAATCTGAGGAAGGGATGTGGCATGGATTCATAGCCTTAGTATCTGGGGGAAAACAGACAAGCCATCTGCTCCTGCAGGCACTGGCACATCGGTGGTTTGTGCCAGTTACACCAAGGCCAAACTTATTGTCTAGCCAAGCATTCATGTCCAACAGAGTGTGCAAGTACCTGCGGTGAGTCGTCGTATGAGATCCCAGTTCACTCTTGGCAAAGTGTCATACCAAGTATGTTTACATTTAATGCCAGGAGCTATGCAATCACTGTGCAATATTCCTGCTGTGGTTTCTGAAGTGGACTGTAATGAGAATGCTTGAGGAAGGGTGTGGATGGGCTGTTCTTGGGCAGGGGTTGGGGCTTGGTAGTGACAGCGGTCTCTGCCACTGATTCAGTGCCTAAGGGAGTGATGTTACAATTGTAATAAGTCTTCACAGATATGAGACATCTGCCCTGCACAGAGAATGAGGAGTGGGAAAACCAGGACCGTGCTTCCTGTGTAGTGACAGCGGTCTCTGCCACTGATTCAGTGCCTAAGGGAGTGATGTTACAATTGTAATAAGTCTTCACAGATATGAGACATCTGCCCTGCACAGAGAATGAGGAGTGGGAAAACCAGGACCGTGCTTCCTGTGGGGGAGCAAGCAAGCAGCAGGCAGGTCAAAGCTGCAGCAGCCCCACTGCAGGATGTTGCAACTTGGAGGCAGGCTTTCTGCCATCACGAGTCTTAGCAAGTGATGCCATAAGCCCAAAGTACCATATCACACAGGCAGTGTGAAGTAGGAGCACACTTGGAACAGCAGTGGAGCTGAAACCAAAGACAACCGAGTGCTCCTAGACAGTGTCTTGGAGTAAGAAAGGAGGACTCAGAAAAAGGCTCCTGCCTCCTTTTCTAGTGCAGCAGAAAAGGATCAGAAATAGGTGCAGGAGCAGCCTAGAAAATGCTCTCCAGCAGAGGAAAGATGGCAGCAGGCTGCTACAGGTCCCGCTCCAACATAACTATATGGGCTAGGTCAAAATCAAGCTAGGCTCCACGGGGGCCAAGTTTTATTATATGCCATTGCCTGAATGGGTAATTCAGGTTTTATTCTGCTATCGCCATGTGGCTGCTCTGTGTGCAGCACTTTCCAGTTCCCTTGTCATGTGTGGGGCCCGTGGGAAGCCAGGGGCAAGGGCTGGTGCTGGCTGTGAGAGACTGGAAAAACATTAGGAGATGCTGGGCTAGAGGCGGGCAAGGTGAGGTTGTGTTGGGGATGGGGTTCCTGGAAGCCGTGGGAGAAGACAAGGGGTGGGGAGGGCACTCCCCTCCAAGCAGGGTCGGAGCAGAGGTCCCTCCAGCCCCCAGCCTACTCCACACTGGAGGATGTCTCTGTGGCCAGGCTGGGAAAGAACAGCTCAGCGAAGGGAAAAAGCAGCTTTGGCCAACACTTCAGCTCCCTCAGACAACACTGACCCACCACCATCCATTGTCTTGATGTCAGCACATGAAGCATTCAAATGCATTTCAAAATCTAGGGATCTGCAGCCGGCTGGCCGTGAGGACCAGCTCCCAGTGGGGAGGCAGCGCTGTGCACCAAAGACCCAGGACTCCAGGAGGAAGCACAGACTAGTGCAAAAACACAATAGCAGCAAAAAATTGTGAAAGACATGAGAGGAGTATGCCTGGGGCTTGGGGTCTTGGAGGAGCAGAGATGGCAAGGGAGATTGGCACCAAGCTGCCTGCGTATGGCTACAGTGTTAACTGCTGGGGCTCAGGGAATCATTTGCCTATCCAAGACTGATTTGAACATACAGGCTCAGTGCGTTATAATTAACTAATACAGAGCAGGCTGCAAGATGTGTGTCACATGCTATGGGACTAGGCACAATTTCCAGTGATCCCACAGAAGTGTCATGGGATGATACTCATCTACATGTCACTAATTAATAGGGTTTTTAATTCCATTTTCCTTTGTTCATGTCAAGACAGGCTTTATTTCTCTTTATGTGTCCATTTAGCTCGATAAATCTATTTGTAAAACTACTTGACCAATGTTTAAGCAAAGATTCTTTCTGAGTATGTGTTCCTTTTGGAGAAATTCTGCCCAAATATCTTTTGATCTGTTCCTTCATAGAAGAGATAATACAGTCAGGATATGCCAGCTCCTCCTGCGAGGTCCAGTTACTTTTTCCCCCCTAGTTCTTACATGTTTCAGTTTTACAATTGCTCCCACAGGTCATAATAAACAAGATATAAAGACAATATATTCAGCATATTTTGAAAAATAACAAGCTGTATCATTTACAGGAAATGTGGGTTGACACACACTATACAAAATTTTGTCATGTCCTTTAATTTCACTTAACGGGGACATAGTTCAGCCATGCTGGTTTCTTCAGAGCATGTGCTGATAGAATTTAATTAATAAATCAAATTTCAGATCCTGTGACTGCTAGAAAATGTTCAACAGCAAAGTTGCTTTGACAGATCTGCTCTTTAACATATTATCCTTCTGCTGAAAGATAGCCCAATGAATCCAGTGTTTGTCTCAAGCACTGAGGAGAGCAATGACCTACTATAAACAGCACTGCCTGGCAGTCAGAGTTTGTCGTCATTTAGTTACTGCTACAGCAGCTCATTCCCAACCTTGCTGAATAAACACAGGTATTAAATCATTTAGCTGATGGAAAAAATGCAGATTCTGTTCAATTCTATGTACTGTGATGTTTCTAGACTACATTGAGTAGTGTGTTTTAACAAAACTTGTTTCTAGGAGATGGGAATGTGAGCTCGGGCAGTGATATATACCTTAGTACAGACATTTTCCAGATATTCTAGCACAACAGTGCTGTCAGTTTAGTGCACTTTTGAAACCCACTTTGAAATGACTATGATAGTAATGAGAACAAAGGAGATTGTTCTGGATCTGGAAGAGCTTCTCCAGCTGAAACACCCAGCAAATGAAGGCCTTCAGTGCCTGAGAATGAAAGCAGGATGCAGAAACGAGGGTGGGATGCAAAGGTGACAGTTGGATAAGGGCCTGACTAGACACACAGCTCAGGTTAAAGAGGTCTTTCACCAAACATCAATTGAATCCTTCCTCCCAGCACAGACACACAATCTTGCCTCCTCACAGTGGATCTCTAGGCCCTTTAGTGTCTTAGAGCCCTCAGACACCTACCACATTGATTAAATTAAAAAGTATCTATCTCTGCAGGAAAGCAACAGCGTGCTTCAGAACTTTTCTGATGATTAACCTGAAAATATGCAATTGCCCATAAACTGTACTTTCTGTTGTGGACAGCTGAAAAACACACAGAAAGTCAGTATCTCTGCTATTGCAACAACAGACCTGAAAAACGGGTTCATTACCAGTTCTACAGGTGTAGCAGGAGGATATGGATCTCATATCTTTGGTTGCACTTGTTTTTGGTGCTTGTCACTTGATCAGGCACAGTTGTTCCCATTTCTGGTTCATTCTTCTTTTGCTCCAATCTGTCTCACAGGCGGTGTTTGGGAAGAGCACCTGCCTCTCCAGCACCATTCTGCATGAGCACATCTCCAAGAACTTTACAGAAAGAAAAGAAATGGAAGGAATGAGGCAGATTTGGGGCAGCTGGCAGGGGCGGGTGAGTAGGGAAGCACTGTGGATCAATGGATGGTGCTTAAGAAGAGCAGGTGGAAGAGTTGTCATGTGAAAACGCAGTGTGGTAGATCCTGGAGTGATACCCAAGCTCCCTGAATCCTCTGTGGCTGCTACTACTGCTGAAATCCACTAGGCAGACCTGTTCTTGTCCTGGTCCACCTATTGAGAAAAAGCAACTGCTACGAGCAAACACACACAGCTTCAAATGGACGTGGTTTCTATGGGGAACTGAAAGGTTTCAGCCCCACTGTGCCAACATCATACAAGTACCACTATGATGCTTTCAGGCTTTCCTCCACCAGTGTTTAAAGAAAATTGCTTGTAAAAGCTCCATTAAAAGAAAGTCATAAAATCAAGCACTCACATGTTACGAAAATGTAAGAATTACAGTTGTGCTCCTTAATTCAACTGTTTCTTGTCCCTGCATGATACAATCTTTAATTAAACACGCCACCAGCTAAACTTGTAAGAAAAATGCTACTGCTTACTTTTACTGGTAATTTACGACAGAAAATATTGTGCTAAACATGAATGACATGTTCAGTGATGTAAAATTACCAAAATAATAATGTGATAAAATACTGTGGTGTTACTTGTTTGCTCCTCATACTGTACTTACTGCACAAATGTTTTAGTGAACCGCACAGAAAACCTGGAGCTTCAAAGAACCTTTTGGAAAAAAAACCAAAGGCGACTTTTAGTCTGAGAAAAATTATTTCAGAAAAAGCAAAGGATGTGGACTAATTACTTTGCTTTCTTGTCCCAGACATTCAGCTGGAGAAGAGAAGCTTTATGGAACTCATAGGATAAGTGTGAACTGAGCAGCTTGTATTGCAAACCAGACTTGTTAGTTCATGCTGTTTGATGGCACCTCCCCAATGCACGCAGGGCACTGATCCTTGAAAGCTCAAGCACAGCATGTCTGTTAGTGTTACACATATTTACTGTCACAAGACTGTCCAAAAACGAATAAATCCCAGTTCTTGCAATACAATATTTTATGTTCTCCTCTCTTTTGTTTCTGTATCCACCTCTAATCCAAATTTTAATTTGTTAGGAAATTATACTTTTAGTATTTTCTGGTCTATTCCCAGTAGCAGGTGCTAAGAGCTGTAAACATTTACTGTCCTCTTACAGGTTACAAATATAACTCGGTTTAAATTTAAATAAATATGTAAGATCTTGTACCAGGAGAATTGCTATCTGTATCTTCAGAGACACTTACTAGAAATATAATAGTGCCTAAAAAATGTTCTGTTGCCTTTAGCAAGATTAAGGAGAAAATTCCTCTGATACCAGAATGGCAAAACTTGGCCCTTCGTTCTTTATAAACAACAGTTCAAAGTCACACTGCCCTTCTTGTTGGCCTTCAGTACTAAAGATTTTCCTCATGCCTGGCTTCACTTTGACTTCATGGCTAAGGTTTCAGCTAATGATGCTATCAGACAATAGCTGAACACAGTTCAAAACAACTACTGGAAAAATCCCTACCTTCTTCCAAATCTGCCAGGCTAAGACAAAAGAAGAGCTGTAATACCACGAAGCAAGCACTGAATTTAACAGGCCTATATCTGTACATAGATTTGCTCACTATTCATTCAGGTTTTTGTTTCAAATATGAATTGTCAATGGTTTGATAGCATGGCCTGAAAACAGACAGAGCTTCTGCATCTTTTGAAAATTTGCAATAGAATTTTTTTTTTTAATTTTTTTTCAACCACAGCATTTTCCTGGAATTGCAAGTGATCTTTTAGTACACAGCACACCAGCTAGAACCAGAATATGTTTTTTTCTTCTTGCTCTCAGCAAGCTCCACTCATCTAAAAAATACAAACCTATAAGCCACCAAACCTGCATCCAGACTAGAGCAATGAATACATGCTGTGCTGTGTCCTGAGGTACCCATCATCCTAGTTTGTAGGCCTTCCATCTGCTTTGCAAGCCTGGATTTTCTTCATTCAAAAAGTAAAAATAAAAAAGAGGAGGAAGATCTATGAAAATATGTTTGAGAAGATATAATTACTTTAGACATAAATGCTAAAAGTTGGGGAAAGAAGCTGAATAGTACCATTTTGCAACTGAACTTTTATTTCGATAGGACATCCCCAATGATCTAACCTATTGGCATAATTCTTACTAAGGCTTAGAAAAAGAACAATTGCTTTCACCATGTTCCTTCCTTAAATGAGAAAATTTCATATTATCATTATTATCTGAATGCACTGAACCATGGGTCTCTCATTATCCAGAACAGCATGAATGGGAAGTGTACACAGGGCAAAACAGTCCCGCAGCAGTTAGATAGCTGATGGGTGATAGCTCCTGCTTATTTTGTTCCTAACTGTCACAATGTTCCCGTATTCTTTTCCCAATCCGTGTCTATCATCCAGCTGTCCTCACCCCTGTGCAATTTAGATCACAGACTTTTTGGGCTGGGGACAAGCTTTTGATAATAATCTGTTACCTAATAGAAAAGGACCGCAAATCAAAAATTAGGGTGAGCAGGTTACCAAAAGAAAGCCTGTGATCCTCAGTCAAAAAAGGAGCAGAACTGAGTCCTACCTGTTTATTTTTCCCCAAAATGTTCAAATAGTTGAGAATGCGAATGTAAATATTAAGGCAATCTGGAACTACGCAGTCCTTGCAGGAGAATGACCCTCAGACTGCACATCCCGAACTGAAACAGCCCTTTGTAGTGGTAGAGGGTCCTACTGATACAAGAGCTGCTAGGTGGGTAACGTTTGTACCAACCAGGTACCTGCAACCCTGCTTTTCTGTGGAAGGAAGCAGGAAATAAAGGTAAATATTGCATTAGATGATACTAATATATTGTATTAAAAAATTATGGTGGTACAGCTCCATCTTAGTGGTGTCTCAAGAGCCTGTGGTTCAGAGTTGGTGTCAGTTCAACACACGGGCAGCGCTGGGCTGTCTTCCTGCAAAATGTCCTCAGCGTCAGAGCAATTCTAATTCAACTCATAGATTCTTCCACACGGTTTAGACCAGAAAGAACCAAGGAGTCCTGTGCTCCATTGACACCACTTAGCAGGGCTTGGCAGTGAGATTCAGGAGCTGGGTAGAGCTGATGTTAGACTGGTAGACTATGATTTGTTCTGTTGATGGTATTTATTACGGCAGGTATGTAAAGTAACCCTGACCACTGGCAGAGCAGTCCTCTGAACTTCGCTACCATGCACAGCAACTTTCAATACATAAGGACAGGGAGTTTGTGTTTGGTATCCACGGGACAGCAGTCTCCTCTCCTTACGTCCCCGGGCTATGTGATATGCCGGGCACAACAACACGTGATACAAAGTGAACTATGTGTGAAGATCCATTATAAAAGAGCAATAAACATGTATGTAGCTCATTAATGTGAGAACTGCTGAACAATTGTGACTCAGGGCAGACCTGAAGTTTGGTTCCATACCTTGAGAAGGCTGTTGCACTGTACCATCAAGCTCATTGGTGGATGCAAGCATATGCCATCATGGTCAATACATCATATCCAGCCATTTTGCTAGCATATGCTTCTTTCGCTAAGTTGTTTGGTTTTAAACCATGGTATTAATAATTATGCAGAGGAAAAAGAGTAACTGGTAATGCTGGGGATATCATGGACATCCCCATGAGGCACTAAACTGAACCGTATCAGTCAAGAGGAATATTTTTTTACAGTTGAGATCTGAAGTTTAAAAGTCATTTTTGGTTACATTGCAAAACAGTATTTTCTGAACTGTGTTAATTTACTTTGAAGCCCAGAGCACCAAGAATGCAAGAACATTCCAGTTACTCTGATCTTTTTTTTATTTTGAAGGTTAAACACTACATAACGCTCCCTAATCGTAAGTCACCGTGTGCATGGTAGAAGTACCAAATTAGACATTTGCTGCTGTCCTCTTTACCAGCAAGGTCACTTTAAAAAGCTGTCTTCTGTGCTTGCAAAGAAACCCGTCATTGTGTTGTAGTGCTGAAAGCAATAGTGGAGGACAAAGATCTACCCCCTCTTGTCCAAATGTTATATATATATTACATCTCCTGGAGATGAGAAACCATAATTTCAATTAAAAAGAAAACAAATTTTGGAACAGGAAATTTTTCTGAATGATTGTTTGTTAAGGGTCGAGGGACCGAGATAATA
>NW_010403249.1:0-3424 GCF_000710305.1 Buceros rhinoceros silvestris
CATCTGAGCACAAGGCCCGTGATTATGGGCTCATCATGGGAGAGTCTGCTACTGCCACTATCACCTCTCCTGAAAAAGCTCACTATCTGCTGTTTATTGCAAAGCTTCCAAAACTCCCACTTACCTGTGGTTTCTTGCAAAGATCCGTGTTCCATCTCGGACCAAGCTGTTTAAAGGGGCCATCTGACACAAGGCATTTGCCATCTCCCCTTTTCCCCAGAGGTTAGAAACCCCTCTTTCTCCGTCCTTTCGTTTTTCCGGTTGCTCATCACCACTGGTGTTGCAGCTACTTGAACACAGTAATTTACCTAAATTTCACCCCATTCAAAAGCATTATATTATGTGAAACAGTAACTCCAAACACATATTTGTCACTGCAGTAAGATGCCCTGAGCTGCTGGGGCACTGTTACGGAGGACTATAATACTCCGCTCCAGGCTCCAAGTGACAGTAACAGAAAGTTAATAGACTGCAGTGCAGAATCTCCAAACCAGCAAAAACCCCCCTTCGAAACCGAGAAAAAGAAGCAGGTCATTGCCTCTCCTATCATGGTTTCTTCAGCCTTCTATTACCTTTGAATAACAGAGATCCTATTCATTATGCTGGAACAAAAGTCTTTGCACTTAGTGGTCCTTGCAGTAACATAGAACAGTGGCTTGGAGAACTTTTTTGTGGCTTGGAGAACTGGTTCATTTACTTGTCTAAGATGCTTAAGTATTCATAAATCCTCATCAGGAATTACCTGAATTTGTAGCCTGATTTCCAGGGTCATCATGTTACATGAAACCTGTAGCCCTCCCTGAAGCATGCTAATATATAAGAAACACAGATATGCATCAAAGCAAAACAATAAAAGGAGGCTTTTTGCTTGTTCCCATGACGTCATAGGGTTTTAGCGTATATTCACTCTTCATACTTAATTTTTCTTTCTAAGGATATTTTAAAAGCACTTTGAACACTTTCCAGAGACCATTTCTTGATCTTATTTTTAAGATGCTAGTTACATTTAGGATTCAATCTTATTAAAACATAAGCATTATTTTTTTTTACCTGTAAGAATAATGTACAAATGACATAAATGGAGATTTGTATTGGCAAGTTAAGGACTACATCTGGGATTCCACAGACGTATTTCAGTGCTGAGCCACAAGACATTCACCAGCTGCCTTAGGTTTTCCAGAAACCTAACGTTTTCCAAAAGAAACTCTTACCCAGCAGTTTTATCAGACACAAAGAGCAGATCAGACCTTTGTGGATGCTGTTCTGCTACCTAACTGTGTACTTCTTCAGTGCCACAGTGCCTGTCACCGGTTGGGCCGAGGTTGAGCCAAGGTCCAGCAATGATAATACCTTTCCCTATTCCACCAGAGATAGGGGAAGGGAGAAAAGAATTCGTAAGACCTCTAATACGCTTTTTTGGAAAACTGAAATAAACTTTAATAACACAACAAACAGAAATATATCAAATAAATACAAAACAAAACCAAAGAGGTATTGAGGGTTTTGGGAAATGGAAAGGCGAGGGTTAAAACCGCGGGACGGAAAGTTAAACCACTTCAGGGTAAAGATGGTGACAGCCGCGTGGCACAGGAAAAGACGACTGCGGCAAAATACAAAACCATGTCGCCATGTGGGGAGACCAGCAACCAGCACGGTGTTACCAGTCTATCGTGGATTAGAGGCAGAAGCAAAGGCAAACCCGGCAGTGAAAAGCGTAGCAAGCAGGGAAACGACTCCTGGGTCCTGGTTCCGCACGGGTGGCTGCAGCAGGGGGACAGGCAGAGACCAGGCAGGCAGGCAGGAGAGCAGAGCCAAGCCGAAAGCAGGTCCCGGGGACAGGGACCGTCTGGAGTCCAGAAGGGTGTGCGGCTGTGCGCGCTGGCGCCCGGTGCAGAGGAGAGCGGGGCTGGCCATGCAGCTGCTTCGTAAAGGGCCAGCACCCGGAAAACAGAAATGGAAAGAAGCCCACCAGAACTTTTAACCAACTGATGCTCCGTTTATATGTACATGGCAGGGAATACCTGATTGGTCAGTTTACAGCAAAGCTTCCAAAGCAGGGGAAGTTTTGGCTAACCCAGGACAGTGCCAAAATCATAAATTTTGCCTTCACTTCCTGCCATTTGCTTGATAATGCATGTAATTTATGGTAACATCATCATAATTGTTTTTAAAGTTAAATGGATTTTCCAAGGGAATTAACATGATCTAAGAGGTGGAAATTCCGGGTCTGAGAAAGACTTGCATAATTCTGGGTTTATTACCAGAGTAAAATTTTGCTGTCTTCTAAGTTTCTGAGCAGTCAGATGTGAATCAAGGCCTGGCATGAAGAATGAGAGAAGATTCAAATGCAGCTTACAATTATGGCAGATCAGAGAAGGTCACAGGGCTCAGAACTGCAATTATAAACCAATCTCTTCCTCTGGTCTTAAAATCTGCATAGCTACTTCAAAAAGAGGCCTCCTCAGAGTAGTTCTGCATCTCCAAGGTTTGTACACATACAAATAAGTGAGTATACTTTAAATAAGTGAAACAATGCAAAACAAACAAACAAACAAACCAACCAAAAAACAAACCACAACAAAACCCAAACTGAAACAATGGAAAATGGATTAGCTGTGCAGCTCATATTCAATAACTTCAGTTGATTATACAAAAGAGGCCTGCAGAGCATCCTTCTCACGACTCAAACCAAATGCATGCTACTTGCCTTTGAATGTACATGCTCGGACAACAATTTAGTTTACGATGCAAACACCACATAATATATAGTAATACCTGTTTTTACTGCCCACTCTGTTAAAAACTGCAAAATGCACAGGCATACACACAGACACAAATCTACCAGTCCTCAAGAAACAGCTCAGAGCTTTAGTTTCAGTTTCCATTTCTGGAAAAGGATTGGGTAGAAATCTGTTTTCAGTCTGAACTCCCATGTCCTTTCGAAATCGGCTGCTTTTACTCCCAGCTTTCTATGTAGGTTGCTCCAAAATTAATGCCTCCTATTTCCATGTAGATTCCACGGAAACTACAACAGATACAAAGAGCACAATAACACTGTTTGACAGAGCAAATCCTCAGCTACAAAACACTATTTTTCAACAGTCACCCCCAATGGCTGTGTGTTTTCACCAGGGACAAACAAGAGCCTGTCTGCCGCGCTCATTCAAAAAATCTGCACCAGGGGAGAGGATCCACCATCGCTGTCGCCACTGCAGGAACATGCTACCCACCGGCTCGCTGTGCTGACATCCACTGTTTGGTCTCCGTAAATGTTCAGCAAGTACCAGTGAATGCCAAAGGGTGCAGTTTTTTCCTCATGGAAGATTCAGTTATGCACCTTTGCTTCATACACACTTTCTTGTCAGACTCCATTTCGTCAGACTGCCCCTCTGCTGCTGTCTGCCACACAGCAACCAAATTTAAC
>NW_010403249.1:3441-3908 GCF_000710305.1 Buceros rhinoceros silvestris
ATGCCAAAGGGTGCAGTTTTTTCCTCATGGAAGATTCAGTTACGCACCTTTGCTTCATACACACTTTCTTGTCAGACTCCATTTCGTCAGGCTGCCCCTCTGCTGCTGTCTGCCACACAGCAACAAAATTTAACTGAACATTGGTGGGAAGGTTCAACCCCTACTGCCATACCACCACCATCTACCTCTAACGTTGCGGGCCAACATAATAAAATAAAATAGGAGGCATTACTTTCAGAGTGGCCCTCATAATCTGGCCCTCTGCAATCACGTCAATTCCACGTATCTCTCATCTATCTTGGATTAAAAAAACATTGCTTGTTTCATGACTTCAAGACTACTTAGCCTGGTTTTGTGTGCATGACTGTTAACGGTCGAGGGACCGCGGTAAAACAACTCCTCGAATTCCCTTAACGGCATCTACCTCTAACGTTGCGGGCCAACATAATAAAATAAAATAGGAGGCA
>NW_010403250.1:0-10296 GCF_000710305.1 Buceros rhinoceros silvestris
CTCCAGCCGCATCAAAGGGGCAGCCTTTGGTCTCCCTGAGCTGTGGGGTGCTCCGCTACGAGCCCACGCGGGGCCCCCTCCCCGGCCACCCTCGCCTGGTGGAACAGCGCCCCAGACCCTCCGAGCTGGTTCCCCGTCGGGGCTGGCACAGGATTTGAGCGTTAGAAACGCTGAGGAACCTGCAGCTGGTTGGTCCCAGGGGAGCAGTCACAGCACCAGCCACCTGCAGCCGGCTCTGCGCAGTAATTTCCTGCTGTAGTACATGTAGAGAAGCCACAGGGACCTTTTGTTTATTTTTTTTTTCCCCTCCGTAGCATAGAGGTTGGGACGGGGATCAGTACAGGGATACCAGGTATCATATGAGATGACTTTCACGGGAGCTTCAAGCGTTAACTCTGTTTAACTACAGAGTCAGTGGGATGTGAGGCTTGGACCCCCTTGAAATTGCCATGAGCGCAGTCTTGGTGACGGGGAACTGACGCACGGGACGGTCATGGGTGGCTTCCCTTCCTCAGAGGCGTTGCAGGAGGAGGTAGCGCTCACTTCTTTATCTGCAAGTCACACACATGTGGTCAAACTCTGCCTTTAGCAGAGGCCTTTGACACCCCTTTGCCCAAGAGACCCAGATAATTCAGTATTGACAAGCCGAGGCCTGGGCTTTACACAACAGTCCAGGCATTCGAGTGCTTGCCCTTTTGATTGTCTAGCTCAAGAGACTTTGAATCTGGTTTCCAGTAGGCCTTGAGGCTTCAGAGCTCCAGGTGATGGTCCAGGAGGGCCTTGTCACTGTGGGTATTTCCCACAGAAATACTCACGTGAAACAGGACCCATGATAATTCATCTCATCTGCATAACAGAGTGGTTTCTCCACCGGCTTCAACAAAATAACGACTACTAAAATTTACCCTTCAAACAGACAGACTCATCTCCCATCACCTACTGTTGAAGAAATGAACGTTTGGTTCAGGAGCAGAGCCCACTGATGAGGACTGGTTCTGTGAAAGTGGCAGGTCTGCAACAGAGGGTTGGGAATGGAGAAGAAGCAAACGCCTGCTGTGTGTGCCTGGCACCATGTCTTCTCTTTGCCCCCATGGCAGCCATGTGATGCTGAGAAGAAAGAAAGAAGCCAATAATTATTGCCATGTCTCAAGAAGAGGAGTCGCTAGACTTCAGCCCTATGATTATCTAAGAGTTATTGTTGTCCTTGTGATTTTCATCGTGTTAATGTAATTGTAAATGCGGTTGGAAATGAGTTCACAAATGCGGTATAGTGACGAAGGACATGGAAGAGGCAGAGGTACTCATTGGCATCTTCGCTGTGGTCTTCTCTGGTAAGATTTGCCTCAGGAATTCCAGGCCTGTGAGACACAAGAAAGTCAGGATCAGTGAAGACTCACCCGCAGAAGAGCATCATTTTTATTATTCCATCCGAGTTTGGGCCTTGTCTACACTGAGTAGTATTTCCCAGAAGATGGATCAAGAGACCTAACTCGGCGAACTCTGCAAATGCAGGCAGATTTCTTTTGGTCGTGGAGATAAGGGGATTTCTCCGCACTACCACTGGTATTACAAGATCTGCAGTGGGGCTTTTGCTGCCCTTGATAGCCACCAGAAATGGGAGGAGCGGGGCTTGCTTGCCTTGGCTTACAGAGCTGCGTCAAGCAGACTTCAGCCACGTGCATGAAGATCGCTTGGTATGAAGGGACTCCTATGCCCTAAGTATTTTCATTAAATTCAAAGGTTTGTTGAAAGAAAAACTTCCTAACTTTGCTGCCCTACTGCACCATCTACAGGCGAAACCCCCGTGATGTTGATACCACAAAATGTTCCAGCAGTATTAAGCTCTTTAATCATTGCAGTTAATAAATAAAAGTGGAATTTTCTGATTTTTATCACGAGAAGTATGAGGGGTTTATGCCTTTTGCATTTCCCGCAACTTTAAATCCCTTGTGTGCTTTGGCCAGGGGGTTTTGCTTCGGCAGGACTTGTGCTAATTGGCATCTTATCGTGGGGAAATTGAAAACAAGATTGGCTTGGCCTTTTATTGCGTTTTAAGAGTTTAATGGGATGTAGATAAAAGCTGCTGCATTTATCAGCTGTCACACACTTTTTCCTAAAGACACCTACACAGGGATTATGATTAACATCAACTCAGTTGTCACCTCTGCCTTTTTTACCCGTAATTCCTCACTGCCTAACATTAAAGATATTCTTAAAATGACCTAGAAAATGCTGCCTCTCTTTCCCGCAGCAAACAAAACCTTGCTAAATATTCTTGTATCTCATTACGATAAAATGGGAAGGGAAAATTTAATGCCTGAGCTTGTAAAATATGCACTAGTTTTGCAAGGCTGTTTAACAAATGAAGATTATTAGCATGTGAAGCCACAGTAGCGGCACATCTGTAGCTACTGGCTTGTCTCTAACATGCGGTTTGGGTGTTCGTGATATTTCGGTAATAATTAGTATAATGAAGACTTCTGAAAATACCGCATATTTTTGGTCCGTAATTCCACATCGTTATTATTTTGCATTTCAATTTGTGCCTGTCTGTCTCTCCCTTTTCTCCCCGCGCACTGCGCAGCAGTGCTGGGTTCCGATGGTAAAAGAGTTGGGGTGTTTCACCCATCATCCGTGTTTCAGCGGAGGCAGAAGCCGCTTCCATAGGTGGTTTGTGGAGTGCTTTGGGATGCTCCGGAGTGAAAGATGTGATATAAATATGAGACCACTCACTGCCTTTTTTCCGCAGCACATGCAGTGCTAATAGGTTTTGCTTTCATCTGGAGCTGCCCTGACTGAATTGTCAGCCATCTCAGCAACACCACGAACGTTTGCTTCAGGCGCAGCCACAGTCCCTGTTCTGTTACCTCCGGCCTGACAAAGGGATGGCTGTTCTCCAGGCACACAATTGACTCTCCTACTACCAAATGCCTTTTTCTTCTTGTCGTCCTCAATAGCTTCTCTAACAATTTCCCCGGAGTTTCCTTGCTTCGGTCTAATCCTCTGGATCTCGTTCAGGTCCCATTTGCCGTGTCAGTTCACCTGCAGTACATTGTGAAGTCTGTGCTGATCATGCATCCTGAGCAAAAAGGACCAGTGTAGGGTATTGCTTTGGACTTCTCTGTCTTTCTTTCTGCCTTCTGCTGTGTTTAGATGGCAGAGGCTTTGCCAGCAAAGCAAGAATGGGCTCCTCCAGGCTACCTAAGCAGCACCTCATTCTCTTCTCAGAAAAAAAGAGGCAAAACACAATTGCTTTTTCTGAGCCCTTCTGCCCAGCTCTGTGGGGAAGGCAATAATTGGCCTCATGAAGCGACGGAGCCAGCAGCCCTCTGCCTTCCCTGCAGTCCCCTCACTTGACCCCACTGTTCTGGACCTGCCGCCAGTCCCACAGTAAATCCAGCTGAGCAGGCAAGCAGCTCCCAGCCGCAGCCACGTCACTGCTCTTCCTCACGGGGCTGCAAATCGGCCCTGAGAGAGCTCAGATGGTAGATGCAGAACGTGGCAGGGCATTTCCTCACGCTCCCCCTTTTTCATTCCTCATTATTTTAGCTCAGTTATTGTGGCTCCCATATTTTGGACCCTCTTGCATTCAGCTCCAGGCTGCTGCTTTTCACCCCGACACGCTGCTGTCAGGTGGTAGCAGATCGCTCACCAGAGCAAGAACTCGTCAAGAAAATCAATTAGCTGCAGTGTCCCTTTGGGGCCAGGCAAACAGGTCTGGTGGAATCTGTTAATGAGATGCGTGGGGCTACACTGTCATGTGGTGGGAAAGATGGGAATAAATAAATTTGATTTCCTGATCTTTGAAATCAATCCACTCAAATTACTGTGTCTGGTGCCCAATTCGGCAAAATTATTTCACTCATGGTTATTTTCCTAAGCCTCCATTTGGGCTGTGGTGTAGCAGACTGGTCCAGTCCATGGCGTAGGATCTAACAGTAAACTGGGACTCTGTCTGCAGGAGCCAGTGATAGCATCATCATGTAAAACTCGTGTGTATGGTCAAAAGGAGACTTGTTTTTCTTTTCCCACAACTCAGAACAGAGCTTGGAAATGCAGAACCGTTGTGATATTTAAAAACATTTGATATTTAATCAGAACAGAAATGTGGCATGCGAAGAACACAGGCATGTATATCTGAGCTGAGCTTTGGGAGATGTTAATAATGAATTATGCTGATAAAGCACAGCTGTATTCTTACATCAGAAACCATGGGGACAAATAATTAATTTGCCTTCATTAATTTCCCAATTTCTTCCTGGCAAGAAGTCCAGAAATGCTTAGACTGCAGGTCTAATTGCCATGACAAGAGCGTATGCATTAAGAGATTGTATCAATTACTGGGCCATCAGACGTCAGTATGAAAGCTGATTCCTGCTTCCACAATGTTAAGACACACACCCCCCCTTTCCCACTCCCCGCCCCCTCCTGAGTCTTTTTTCCACTGGCTACTAATGGGAAATCTGGAGGAAAGAAGGTGATAAAATGTGATGATAATTTTTTTATTATTTAATAGAGAGGAATCTGAGTCTGTTTCTGAATCTCAGCGGAGCAGGGGCTGCACACGGCTGTGAGGTGGAAGAGACAAACGGGGGACAATGTCAATTCCCTCCTGAATGAAAACAATATGGACACCACAGTTTATTCGTCCCCCTGGTTACTCTAGACTATGACTAAAGTAATTCCTAGGTTTAAATTTTCTGGCTCAAGTGTGGTTAAAAAAAAACAAAACAAAAACGAAACCAGCTGATCAGATGAGCATGGGGTATGAGTTGGGTGGCGGAGGAGAAGGGTGGGGCTTCAAAGGGCAGAATGGGACTCCTGTTCCTGGGAGATGCAGGCTAAACCCCAGCTGGTATAGCTCTTCTGAAGGATGTTGACCTTATATTTATAATTGATGAAGTGCCTTCCAGCGAGCCAAATTTTCTTTCAGTGGTAGGCAGATCAGAAATCTTGGCATTGTTTTTTCTCCTGAAGCAATCTTGACAAGTACGTATGGCTGCTACTTGAGAATTCCTCCTGTGTCGTTGGAACACTTCCAGGCATCCCTTCATCAGGTGAAGGAGAGCTTCGCTCACTCCCTGTTCTCATTCGGGTTTGCCAATTATATCTTGTCTAGAATTTCATCTCCTCTTACTTGCAAAGGTCTCTTCAATGCTCGCTAATTTCTGCAGCCCCAAGGAGTGATCGGAACCAGCGCTTCTGGCATACATGAGCCGTGCTCCCTCCCTGTGCACCCTGCTGGCCACCCTGTGAGCTCTGTGAGCTGTACCCTACCCAGCCTGGCTGGATATAGGTCTGGTGGTGTGTTTAGCATGGGCTGGGAGGGCTCGCGAGGTAGGAGAGCACAACTGCAAGTCACTCCTTCATTACCTGACACAGGTTACACATCACCCACCAGCTGTGGAGCTTCCTGACAAAATGTGGACCCATGGAATGATTTGGGGAAGCTATTTCTGTACAGTTTATAAATTCGCTTTTATGCTGGGGGCTCTTTATGCATAACCACTGGTTGAACCGGACTGGACTCCGTTTTGGTTATCTGCTGCTGTTTTTCTCCCATGTTGGACTGGAATCTCAGGTGCTGGAGACACCAGACTGCCCTGACAGGGGAGCTACTTGAGGTGCTTTCTTTTAAGCAACAAGCTGGCTCCTACCCTAGAACAGATTTATCAGAGGGTGCTTGTCAAGCTTGAAAATAATCCCGTAGAAGTCCTCCTACTCACCAGAGCAGGCGCTCTTCTATTTTGGTCACCCAGTTTTACAGCCTCAGGCTGCAGAGAGCTGGCATTACAGCTGACCACACTGACTGATGAAGAAGACTGGTGGACATCTGGCATGCCGACTTTCTGACTCAATCATCTTTTGTGCTCTGTCTCCTAAGAGAGATGGCAGCAGTGCTGAAAATTCTGCACGTAGTCTTCTCATGGTTGAGGGACAATGTGCCACATTTGTGACTCCTTACATCAGTGCGTGTTCCTGAAGAGGTGACCCTCAGGAGAAGTGGGAACTGGAGGGAAACAGTGCTGCTTCTAGTGCCTAGGCAGCTGGATGGGAACATGAAAGAGAAGGCTCAGATATTTAAAAGCCATCTGGACTTGGTCCTGGGCAACCTGCTCCACTGCTTGATAGGAGGGTTGGACCAGATGCCCTCCAGAGGTTTTGACAACGGGGTGTTGCTGCTGGTGACATCGAGCTTGTAAGCTCTGTTGGTGAAGAATAGGGCTACATGCAGCCAGGCCACAACAAGTCCAGTCCTTACTTGTCCACGCTTTTGTGACAGTCTGTTTCTCAGGCTCAGGGTTCACGTTTGGCTATAGGATTGATCCAACTAGCTTAAGCAGCCTTCAGCTTTTTTCCTCCCTCTCCTTCCTCCATGCTTCCCCACACCCCTTTCATTGCAAAAGTCCCTCTGCCTGTGCCTCTGCACAATAACTGCATTAGAGGAGCTGCTCAGCTTGTGAGATAATCCAGCAAAAGAAGTTTTATTTAACCCCTGACCTGCTTTCATGTGAGCGACATGAATGGGTGGGCTAGGGCTTCGGTGAGAAAGCCACAGGCACTGGAGCGAGCAGACGAGCAAGTGCCTCGGACATCCCCAGGAACGTGCTGGAAGGTTGCAGAAGGGTTCAGAAGTGGTTGCAAGTACTAGATGAGTTTGGTGGTATTAGAGAGGTTGGGTGTCAGTGAGTGGGAAGGGATTAGTGACTGTGAGAGGACTATGCACTGTGCTTCCCTCAGCCAGGGAACTGCAAATTGCTCTTAGCTATTAGTTCAGTCCCCTCTGCGGTGAGGGAGATTCAGCACCACCTCTGCAGCCAGGAGCAACTGAGCCACTGCCATTCTGGGGGATGCACAAGCCAGAAGGGGAAAGAGCCGCTTCCAAACCATTGAGAGATGCCCTCTGTGTGTCGGAAGCTCCACACTCCTTGTACGGGGTGCAGAGGCGATGAGCACTTGGCAGTGAAGCTCCCTGCGGCTCTGGCTCTCTGCCCGCTACCACCAGCCTGCAGACCCCTGCTCCTGGGCACAGGGCTGGTGCAGCTCCGAGGGGTCCAAGCCAGACACCCCCCTCACACCACAGGCTGGGCAGGCCGAGAGCCCGTCCCTGCCTTTGGCCTCGCCTCAGAGCCAGCGCTTGATCGTACAGAGGGATCCCACTGGAGAGTGGCGGTGCCACAGCTTTCAGATCCTGCTTGGGTGGGTTTTAAGATATTTTCCTTTCTGGTTAAAATAATCTGTTAGCAACATAGTGGGAAGCTGTTTATTCCTCCTCTATCTGAGCCGCTTTAGATGCTGTGACTTGATTTATTGTGTCTGGCAGCCAAACCTGCAGAGGGCAGCTTTACTCTTGCATCATCAGCCTCCACCGCTTGCTTTGTGCCGTCGCTGCTCAGAGGCTGCTGCTTGCTTTGCTTTCCCACAGGAGAAAATAACCATTTACATCATGTAATTTTTCTCTTGTCTCTTTTTCTCTAGCCTGCTTGTGACAGAGGAAGTCACCCAGTCTACTGTAATCTATTTGGCTCGGTAACATACCATTCATTTGCATGGCATGTGATTACAAGGTTCTAGAGGACACTAATTAGGAAGAAAATCTGGGGAGGGAATAGGGATTAGAAAGTATCCGTCCGTCAGATGCCTGTCAGCCAACAGAATAATAATAATTAATCATAATTAACAGTATGTTCTGTGTCAGTAGTGCATCTTATCTGAGGACTCTACAAGCATTTTGTATTTAATCTGCACAGCTCCTTCTGAGGGCAAAAGATGTGATAAAATATTTAGAACTAAATTTGCAAATGGCAATTCTGAAATGAGACCCCTAAGGCAGCTGTATACAAGCACCAAAAAGAAGTGCCTGATTTTCAGACATGCTGAGCATCTGCAAACACCAGAGTTTGTGTGCTGGTATTAACTTAGACGTCTTTCAGCCCGGACAACACAAGCACTGCCTGTTTCTTGGTGCAGGACAACAGCACCAAGAGATTCGCAGCCAATGCTGGTGTCTATGTTTACCTCATATCCAGGGTGCTCTATCACCCCGTGACCCCTCCCCAGCAGAGAAGGGGGTCAGGAAGAGGAGAGGAGACCCCCGGGCTGAAATGCAAACAGATTCCGTGGCACAGCCAAACTCCCCCAGTGCCAACAGAAAGTGCTCACAGCGACACTCAGCCCAGCCAACGCACAGCGGCCACAGCCAGCGGGAAGGCAGCTCCTCAGGAGCAGAGTGACCAGCAAACCCTCCAGGGATGGGGAGAAGGAGAAGCAGGAGGAGAAGGAAGAGGGGGAGCAGGCTCAGGAGGAGCCCCCACCCTCATCAAACTGCCCCCTTTATGCTGAGTGTGACGATTATGGGATGGGACCCAGCTGAGAGGCAGCTGGGGGCAGCTGCCCTGGCTGACTGCACCCTGCTAAGGGCCGGCTCAGCCCAGCTGGGGGGCAGCGGGGGCCAGCTGCCCTGGCTGACTGCACCCTGCTAAGGGCCGGCACAGCACGGCTGGCCTGGGCTCTGTCCCAGAGGAACCAGGAGAGCCGGGAAATTCTCTGTGGTAATGGCTGGATTTACCTCCCAGCTCTACTGTTCACATGCAAGCATGGACTCTGCAAGGGAAGAGCCCGATCACACGTGCAGGAGCAAGCTGGTACACGTGAGCTGTGCACAGGGTGAGGATGTGCAAGGCCAAGCATGCCGCAGGCCAGCTGACCTGCAAATACTCCAGTTCAAGATCTTCTTCACCGTGGTGTGAGAGCTTTGACTAAAGCTGGGACACTGCCAGCACCGATTGAAAACGTGCTGTTTGCAGGACTCATTGTACTTACCGCTGTGAAACCAGCTCTCAAATCACTGTACAGACATGGTCCAAAGAACTTGGATGTGTCCTGGTGAACAAAATACCAAGCTGCCTTACAAGTCAAACATCTGAGTCATAACCAAAACAACAGCGATGAGAAAAAACCTCTAGAAGTTTTGTGGAGTATCTCTTGGTTTATATCTACACTTTTTTTGGTGTTTTTCCCCTCAGATAGGATCTCGGGATGCATAATGCTAGTTTTAGTAGTAGCAGAAAAACAAAACAAAACAAAAAAATCAAGATTTTGAGCTCACGTGTGCGATGCCTTGCTGCCACGTTTCCCACACAGATGATTTCTGTCATTTCCTTAATCAACTACCCTGAAATCAAAGTGTTACACCCTTAAAGCTCAGCCCCTCCATCTCTCCAGGCTCACTGGAGAGAAACATGCCACGTCAGGTGAAAAATGTTTGCTTTGTCCAGCTAATAATATGGTTAGTCATTTAACTGGATGCTATTCCACCTCTTCCAGACCTGGCAATTCTTTTGCTAACACAAGTTAACTGAATAAAGGCAATTAAACCTGTGCCACAAGTGACTCTCCACACCCCAGGGTCTATGGACCTTCCTGGCCTGTGTTCAGCCTTTTTTCCCATCACCATCGTAACAAAGAGCTGGTGTGCTCTGTAGGGAGGGAAGCCTGAATTCTGCCACAGGATCTCCTAGGTCTGTAGCACAACGGTAGAAATCCTCCAGATTACTTAGAAAATCCCTCTTTAGAATTGACTTAAGTACGGAAGAAAACAAAATACAGCCGGTGTTGCAGCTTTAGTGCTACTTGTTTGAAACCAAAAATTCTTCCCTCTCTCTTTTTTTTTTTTTCTGCTAATTACAGATGTAGGACAAAAGGTGAGGAGTCCTGGCAGTGGACCAAGCGGCTGATTATAGATTCATATCGTTCTTTTTGAGGTTCAGAGTCATCACCACTTTGTAAACAAATGGGCAAGCTTCACAGTCCTCCTCGCTGCTGTTTCAAGTTGCCTGGAAACACCGGCAGAGCATTCTGCTCAGGTGACCATCTGATACCAGAGTCAGTAATAATCACTTCCACGGGGCCCAAGGCATTTCCTCGGCTTTTAAAGATAAAGTTCTGCTGTTCTATTCAACACTACACCTAGAAATCTTGTTTGGTGACACGGCTGCAGAGGCTTCTGGGGGTGTTGAGAGCCCACTGTGGTCTGAGCTCCTGCAGAAAGCCGCCTTCCAATTTTATGCAGAAGGGTTTTTTTATTTCTATGGATGTTACTGTCATTTCCACCCTCTAGGCAATCTCAACTGCGCTGTGACTAAACCCACTTAAACTGCAGTTACCCCTGTGCTTGCAGAGGACAGCGTCACTTGGGGCAGGAAGTGAAAGTTCATCCCTGAGGAAAGAGCGTGCTGTGATTCTGCGAGGCACAGCAGTAACCTGGTAACCGACATACCCGTTACATTTTCTAGG
>NW_010403250.1:10432-11977 GCF_000710305.1 Buceros rhinoceros silvestris
AGGAATCAGCCTTAAGGAAGAAAATTTAACCAGGCGAGTTGAGAGAACTGTGACTACCCTGCGCTCCCCCCTTCTCAGCTACAACTGCCCAAGGAGAGGTTTGTGCTTCCATGGCACGTGCTGCAGTCGGGGCAATGCAGTCCCTGTCCCCTCCCCACCCTCTCGGGGTGCTGCACACCCCCTGCACACCCAGCGAGGCTAACAATGATTCCAGTTCCGAGGATCCCGTCCCTGACATCCCGTGGAACAAATGCAGAACAAAATGAGAGAAAAGCGCAGTTTCAGTCTGTCTGGGGACAGGAGGTGTCCATGTAAGGGCGCAAGGAACCAGGGGGAAGACACTACTCAAAATAAGGGGCAGATTCCAAATCAAGGTGCCAGGCAGAGAGGCAATTCTGATGTACATCGCAGTCTAGCTCTGTATCAGACACGAGAGGGGATCCAGGAGCTCGGAAATGTGAAGGGTTCCTCTGCTGCATACATTCAAGGGTAGGGACATATGTGTGAAAACAATACTCTTCATTTTCCATCTGCTGTGAACAGCATCAGCAGTTGACATGACTCCCTTTTATCCAGCTGGATAATACTTTCCTGCAAGACAACAGTGTATAGGGTATGAATTTGATCATGCTGCAGTATTTCTTCGGTGTTATCTCTGATGCTGTGGGCCAGAGCCTTGGCTGCTTGAAAACGTGATGCTTTCATGCCACCAAGCTAAAAAACATGCTGGCAGGGGTTACAGACTGTAGGGATTTGGGCTGGGAACCGACAGGGTATGACACGCTGATTAACATTCACTCTTGGTGCAGCAGTTTGTGGGCAAAAAACATCTCTCAGGAATAAACCATGGGAAAAAAAACCCCAACACAGAACACATCTTCTTCAACTACATGAAGCATTTCTTATCCTACAGTTATCACCAATTAGGCAAATTCTCTTGTCTTGTGATTAACTTCTTTTTTGACCTTTTATAAGATACTCCACTTCCTCGTGCCTCAGTTTCTCCACAGGGGATAAAAATATTCCTTTAGCTTGCAGAGATGTTGTGCTGACTAATTAATGCCCCACTGCATTTGTCAGGCTCTTGCCGTGAAAACTGCAATGTATGTATTTACTTTTAAAGCTGTATTTTACTGTCTTGCTGAGGAAGACATTTGAAGCGCTGCCTGCGTGGGGAGGGAAGAGTTCTCAGCAGACACAGGAAGTCAGAACTAAGCATATCTTGGGCACCCCTCAAACCCTACTCTTTCGGGACTTGCTCAATGCTCATTGCAAGACCAGAGTATCTACAAACCACCTGCTGTCTCTACCCCGGTTTGGGTAAGTATTAGTCAGAGAACAAGTAGTGACAGCTGCTGTTCAAAGCCAGTGGGTCTTCTGCTGATGTCAGCAGCTGTACAAGAGATGAACTTGGCTCACTGTCCCGTTTTAATGAGTGCAGGAGTGTGTGTATCTCTCTCCCATGTGTAACACCGAAACAGCGTTAAAGCAGGTCAGGATTTAGTTTAAATTCCTCAGCCTCTGGGGCTCTCTCATTTCCTGCTG
>NW_010403250.1:12065-15381 GCF_000710305.1 Buceros rhinoceros silvestris
GCTCTACAGCAAAATGTGTGTCAGTGTAGCAGAATCGGAGGTGCCATCTGCAGTTAGAAAGCTGGGCTCCGCAGAATGATGCCTTTCTTCCAGCGACTGCCCTGCATCTCCTCACGGGCCTTGGTTTTGAAAAGAGGGGTCCTGGTTGGTTCTGTTGGAGCAGCGCTCGCTGGCGCTGAGGCTGCTGCACAGGGGAAGGCGAGGACTGGTTTTCTTTAAATCCACCTCCACAGCAATCCCAAAAAGCGTGTGACAGGGAGAAACAACTCCACTGTGCAGAGGACAGCAGGCTCTAAAGTGGATTTTTAGGTACAAAGAATGTGTGGGTTGAAGGAGTAGCTGAGCACCAGCTGAGAAGCTATGGAAATCAGAATTTTCCTAGAGCTAAGAGGTTTCAGTTTTTCGATGGAGAATATTCCTGCCCCGTTGTAACAAAGCTGAGCGTTTTTTTGGCCTGTGTATAAACCCTTGATTTTGGCAAGTAAGAGCTGACTGGGAAGCTGGAAGCCATGTGCTGTGCATGCAGTCTGTAAGCCTTTTGTCACTCTGAATGTTGGTTCAAGTAATCTTTCTCTGACAGCTCATTTGCATCTAAGCTATCCCCAAAGAGTCTGAGAGTTTGGAAATAATAGAGATGACATTTGGGTAAGTGTTTAAAAATGCACAGCAGCAGCATGCTCGGAGGCTTGCATTAACAAGCAGGAACAAATCCTGAAAGTGAGCTATAAAAAAAAGAAGTAGAGAATCTGTCTGAATGAAGCAAGCTTCACTGGGCATCGGATGACTAAGTAGGAAATGTTTTGTGCCAAAACCTGGGAAGGTAAGTGTTACTCGCAGGATGACAGCACCAGAAAATAAACCAACACCAGTGAGGCTCGTGGCTAAAACGCAGTGTTGAGCCCTGCGTACTCCCAGCCTCTGTGAAGTGCTCCATTGAGAAAAACCGCTCACAAATCAGGCTGAATGGCAATGGAGAAACAGGGCAACAGAATGGTTTCAATGAGCCAAAAAAGGGATGTGATTTTAAATGTTCCTGTCCCCGAGCACAGGCACGGTGCCAGCAAATCTGTTCAAGCAAGCTTTGGGGATTAGGGAGATGCAATTTTGCTAGTTCCCAGGCAGTCGATGTCATGTGCAGCTCTGGGGATGTTGATGGGTACCAGTAGGGTGTATCCTGACAGGAAAAGAGCTGGTGACTGGTGAGGTTGGAAGAAAGCTGCTTGTGCCAGGATGGGTTCATGAAAACTGTCTACATGTAGGTAACTCCCTGCAACCAAAGCACCACAGAATTGTCGGTATCAGGGGCATTGCAGCTGATGAATTTGATTTACCGGGGGGGTTTCCATGAATCACAAATACTGATTTTTGCTCTTATTGCTACTGGAATAGCTCGAAAGGGCAGCAGTTCAGCTGAGAGCCTGATTTTGCAAACATATAATAAGAGACAGCATTTGCCCGAAAGCTTTTTAGTCCAAATGGGGTGAAACAAATAAAGAATTAAAGGAAAAAGCAAGATGAGGGGAGGAATTGCCCTGAAGTAAAAGGACAGATTAGGGTGAAGCCAGAACTTTCAAGTTCAGCATCATACCCATAACAACTGCACAGAGCTGCTCAGTGGATATAAGCCACGACAGTATCAGGATCAGCATTTTATACTTATTTTGCAAAGCATCGTTGTCTTCATAAGGGAAGGCAACGTGACACATCAGGCCCTGAAGAAAGAGGACAGAAGCACTCAGGAATTTTGCTCTAAAATGGGTATTTTGGGCTCTGGGATGTTACAAAAGTACATTAATTTTCTGTGGAAGAATGGAGATCTAATTCCAGCTGTCTATGGGGTCAGGACCTAGCTGGGAGCACCAGGGCCTGATGCTGCTAGAAGAGGCATGGGGATCCAGGATTTACATGGTGTTCACTACAGCCCTGAACTCACTCCTGTCTAGTCTTAACAAAACACAGCAGGAACTGCTGAGCACTGGGAAATAAGCTTTAAAGGTCATTGATTTCAGACATTTATCCTTCCCTATGTTTCACATGCTGCATTATGTGGTTTTACCTGGAGCTTTTTTGGAGCTTGCTTTCTCTTCTGTGCTATAAGAAGTCAGCTCCTTCGCCCAGCGGTGTCATGCACGAAAGCCAGCAACGCTCCTATAAATTACCTGCAAAGGAAGATGAAAGGGCATGAGCTGGTGTTGGCAGTTCTCACTCGTTTCAGCAAGCTGCCATCGTGGGGCAGAGCTCCTGCTGAGTGTCAGTGTAGCCTGCCCCGTTTCCTTCAGACCTTTCACCCCAAATGGAGCAGCTGTGCTGCTGCCTGCTTTCAGATCCAGAGGAAACACTTGAATTATGAACAGGTAATAGCATCCTGCAATGAGCAAGAGTCTTTTACATCCGCATTCTTGCCTGGAAAGCCAGCTGGCTCACTCCAGTCTAGGCGTGGGCAGTAAGTTGGCAGGTAAGCAGCATGGGCAACGGGGACTTTGGGCTTAGCGGCACCGCCACCAAGGTAACACAACAGCTCAGACAAAACCCCTCTGCAGAACCAATTGCTTTTGGCAGAGGTCAATTAGCCATTGGGGTCATTTTTACAGAGAATCTCTACAGTTCTTTTTCAAACTGGCAGCCTGGCACAAGCGAGGTCCTCCAAGGATGAATATTGCACCCAACGCTGTTTAATATCTTCGTAAGTGACCTGGGTGAGGGGATCAAGTGTACCCAGACGCAGTCTGCTGATGATACCAAACTGAGTGAGGAAGCGGACACTTCAGACAGGAGAGCCACCCTGCAGCAAGTCCTGGATAGCCTGGAAGAGTGGGCTACCAGATACCTGATGAAGTTCAGCAAGGACAAGCGTAAGGTCTTGTACCCAAGACAACATAATCCAGGAGTGCAGCACAGACCAGGGTTTACCTGGCAGGAGAGCAGCTCTGTGGAAAGGGGCCTGGGGGTCCTGATGGACAACAAGCTCCACTGGCGTGCTCAGTGTGCTGCAACAGCAAGTGAAAACATGAAAGACTCAGATGAAATTGTCATTCAAAAGAAGGTTTCCTGTTAAACAAATAAACAATTTTAAAATACCAGCATGGTCAGTTTCAGGAGCATCTGATTATTGACAGAGTTGGTATAGAGGTTGTGAAAAATCTGAAAGCCACATGATTTCTCAAGTAGAAGTTTGCTACTAAATATATTCTCTTCTTTCATTTGTTTGGGTTGGGTTTTTTTCTGTCTCATCCAGCTTTTCAAAGATTTGAGAAATTTTGGGGAAAACAATTGCAAGGAAGTCTTTAGCATTGGAATTTTTTTTAAGATTTCTGCT
>NW_010403250.1:15403-35063 GCF_000710305.1 Buceros rhinoceros silvestris
AGCTGTAGGAAGAACACCGAAATAAGTGAACAGCAGAGGACAGTAGAACTGCTCCTCTCCATAGAAACCACTGCTCCCAAATACAGGCAGAAGTAACTGGAAAGTTCTGGGGCACTCCTGGGTTTTGTCTTGGAGTGGCAAGATGGCAAAATATTTATTTGCAAACCTCGGTCAGGTTATAAGGAGCCAGAGGAATGGCTCACGGGATCCTAGACCTGCTGAAAAAAATCTCTTTGAAATGGCAACTCACGGAAGAGTGCCATATTTCTTGAATCAGTTTAGAGCCTCAGTGTACAACCTCTGTGATCATGAAAATACCTTAAACACTTTCTCATTTCCTTAGTGCGTCGACTCCTATAGGTTCCGGACACTTCCAAACAGGCGACTTGCTTGTTCTTCTGGACTAATGCGAGAAGCACGCTATGCCTTTACTCTAAGAAAGTGGGGGTGGTCCTTTGGTGGCCACGTCCTAGCTGTGAAAGTCCCTGTGCTGTTCGGGGACAGGCTTTGACAGGGGGTTTGTAAAGGAAGGCAATATCCCATTCACTTGACTCTCTCTAACCCTAACTCCCTCTAGAGCAAGGACTTCTCAGAAAAGAGCTGCAGCCTGTAAAACACAATACAATTCACAAAGTCCATTAATAGTCATAAACTACAAGAGACTCTGGAGAGATTCTCAACTGCTTTATTACTAAGGTAATTTCCACACTTTTTCTAGGCTTAATTCCTTCAGGCTTCTCTGCAACACTTGCGACTCACTCATGTCACAGACGTCATCTAGGGGAAACAAAGACATCTCCAAAGAGCACAGCCGTTAATCTGAGTCCTTTTTTGTTATTTGCACTTGTTTCAGGTCAGGTTGAAGAATATGATCACACGCATGGTTATTACGTACGGTTACTAACATGAAATGCCTTATCTGTGCCTGCTTCAACAGTTGCATTTTGATTTGGTACAGTACTGTAGCGTTCAAACGAACCCCTGGTCACTCCCATTGCTGGTACACAGAATTACTCGGCTCATGGGAACTGGGCTTCCGTTGAAAGAAACTGGACCAAAAGCTCTGCTCCAGATATGCGTCAAACCTGTTCCAGCTCCCAATGCAGACATAAGGCTCTGGACCTATGACCCGCCCGTCCATCAGAGAGCTTCAAACCACATGCCTGGGGATGTTCAGATGGCACCCTGTGTGAAACCAGGGGAATTCAAGCCATAGATGCTCCTTGTGCAAAAGGCAGAAGGGAAGGAAGCAGCCTAGACTGTCAAATCGAGTCAGACAAATTAAATCAATAGCAACGGTACAGATCACAGCCTTCCCTGGGGGTATTTGCTGTGTGTCAGTCTTGCTGGCTGACTTATTCTCCCTTTCTCTATGTGTCTACGTTTAGCCCGTATCCAGGGCTGAACTACAGCAGTTGCTCTACCACCCTGTGACCCCTCCCCAGCAGAGAAGGGGGGTCGGGAAAAGGAGAGGAGACCCCCGGGCTGAAATGAAAGTGTTTTATGAGACCAGAGCACTTCTTGTGAGCTGAGCCCTGTGCTGGGTGTTCTTCAGATCCTCAGGGTTCCCCTAGCTCTGCAGTGGGATGCTGGGGCAGCTGTTTGCTGTGTGAATTGTGTTTGGACGCTTTATGATTACCCCATGCTTCGTGCATCACAGCTTCCCCGTCTCCTTGTTATTCTGAACACAGATGACCCCGCAAGGCACATCCTGCCCACTGGGGACGCATCAGGCCAAGTGGTCAAGGTGAGCTAGTTCCTGCAGCTGACAGCTAGAGGTATGATAGCTCCATGCTGAGCTGCTTTCGAATCACCACCTAAATAAACCAATTATAGCTAGTCCATATGGGACTAGCGTGAGTTTTGAGCCAGACCTCCGGACCTGTAGCAGAAGTCTGGGTGACTGCACCAGCAGGCCGTGCCGTGGGTGTAGAGTGATTCCAGATTGCACAAACCCTTAAAATAGCAAGTCTCTGCGAATTAGTACTTTCTTTCTTCTAGTTCTTGTTGGTTGCTCAAGGAAGTGTCTTGGAAAGGCTGCCAGTAATACCCATCACTTTTAAATACAGTCGAAGCACCCAGGTATCTTTCTGGGTAATGTCATTTTCAACCCCTTCCATTCGTTCTCCCAAGAATGTGAATATGACTTCAAACCTTCAGGTCTTGTTCCGTGCTCACGAGATGAGAATCACCCATGGAGGGCTGGGGTGCTGGGGTAGTCTGCTGCTGGCTGGTTCTGTAGGTAAGATGGCAGATGAGAACCTAGCTGGGCTCTGCCCAAAAATCACCGAGCTGGAATCCTGTCTGTGAAAAACAGACTCCAAGAAAAGGGCAAAAGCATAGCTACAATTTTTTCCTGATCTGCTCTAACTAGAGTGTTAAATATAGTGAAATGATTGCACAGCATGAATAATTATCCTTTTGCCTTTCTGCTGTATAGAAGAATTAAAACATTGAAACATTTAAGAGCAATGCAGTCACAGTCTATTGGAAACAATTCTGAGGGCAGAAGAACCTGAGATGCAGCATCAAGTACCTTTGGTATCTTCTTCCTTCTTTTCCCTCTCCTCTTCCTTTTCCTTTACATGGCTTTGCCGGCAGCATTACGTAACATTTTTTCCTACATAACTTTGGATGTAAATTTTGTAAGATGTTTTTAGCTATTCTCCAAGGCTGATGATGAGTTACTCAAGGCATGTTATTGTTCTGCAGTTCATATCAACCTCATGATTTAATCATTTGACACGGATACATTCTTGGTGCATTGATACGCCATTTTTTCTGTATGTAAATCAAATGGGAATCCAAATAACCAAACAAGAAAACATACACTGTGAGCAGATGGTCAGACAAAGCAAACTGCTAGGCTGCCTAACAAGGGTTATTGATATCTTCACGAAAAGAGCCCTCCATTTCCATCTCAATGTACACTTGATTTCAATGCCATTATGAAATTTGTTGCTTAGTCTTAGGGGGGAAAAAATTAATTATAAATAAACAATCAGTTCTTGATTTTTGCAATGCTTAGCAGATTAACAGAACACAGATAAACCAGCACATGCAAAAGCCTCTGGCTTTTGGCTGAGCTGAGGTGTGTCTGAGGCGGTGTTGATGAGCAGAGATCTGTCAGCATTGCGTTCAGACCTACTTCAGGTAGTCAAATGAGATGGCGAATCTCATTTCCTAAGAGAGGAAAATGGTGTTATTACTCATCGGCTGATAAACAAAACTCAGTTCTCGGGTTAGCCTTTTCCCAGGCATTTCTTTACGTACACGTGGTTGTCCACATGGGCTCTGTCTGTCACATACAGACAGGAGCACAATACACAGTCGTGTCCTGGTTTTCTCCTGCAGACTGAGGAAAGCAGAGAGTATTACAGAACTGGCGTATCCAGGTGAGTTTATCACATAGGAAACTAAAAGCCTTAATTTTGACACTGAACCACCGCTGAACTCCGTGGTCACCACCTCGTAAGCGTGACCTGTGTTCAGCCAAAGGCCAGCAGAGATTCTCCTTCAATGTATGTGGAGGGGACTTGCATCTTCATCTCAGGAGCCTGCGAGTTGTCTGCAGACATCCATGGCTGGAGGCGCAGTTGTATCTGCAGAGGTAATATGGCCGTGCAAGAGTTCTGAATACATTTCATAGCGGAGAGGTAACGTGAAGAGGCATCGTGACAGGGTTCCATATGGTACTGCCTCCTCACTGAGCAAGAGACTCCGCCTGCAATTTGGCTGGGCTTGACTGTTGGCTTCTTCCAAAAATACCGCTGGTCGTTAAAGCAACTCTGTTCTTTTTTGTTGATGTTGTTAAACTGAGAGATAAATCAAGTGTTTGTGGGTACGTAGGAAGGAAGGCAAGTAAAAGAAAAAACAGAAAGCAGGAAGAGGCAAATCCATACAACCCACAGCACGAAAGCGCTCACAGAAGTAGGTTGTGTGTCCCTGCAGTACTTGTATTTGCTGTTCACCCTGCCATAGTGAATATTTATGTGGGAAAAAATAGTGACATCTTATGTGGAAAAAAAATAGTGAACATTTATGTGGGAATCATGTGGCCTCGTGACGTGCTGAAGCACTGCAGGAAGGTGGTGGGCTACTGTTCGCATTCCTTGAGGGACTTTAACTTACTGAGACTGCCCGTCATTGTTGAGATTGAAATGATAATCAAAGAAGGGCCTGAGTAGGGATGTTGGTTCTTTTCCTTGTGTCCACAGAAGTGAGAAAAAGACCTCAGGGCACAGCTGCTTCTCCAGAGATGTTTGCTCAGTTATCTAACAGATCTTGAGATGGCAACACCTATATTTAATTACAGCTTCAGCATCGCGGTAATGGAAAGCTGCTTTTCTTCTGCCCTCAGACTCTTAGATGTCGGGCTCATCAGCTGCCCTTTTCCACTGCCCTGATGGAGCCGCAGTGAATAACAAACTGGTGCCTCCTGATGCACCGTGCACAAATACTCCTGGAAGCTAGGCAGAAAATACTCTGCAGGAAAATTCCAGGGAACTCTCGCTCAGGCTAGTGAACCACCTAACCGGATGCGAGCACTCCTTCTCTCCGGAAAGGGCTTAATCAAATAAGCAAAACAGGAGACTGAGTCCCAGCCCTTTTTTTTTTTTCTTCTTTCAAAGCCATCTGCTTCTCCGACCTATTTCAGAACACGCAAGTTCACGAGTGAGGTGAAATTTCCCACCGACCTGTAGCCTGTGAAATATAATTACTGTGCTAATTCTGAACTCCAAGCCATCAGCCCAGGCTAGGAGGGCTCGCTCCGCAAGCAGATACTAAAAACAGCCACACCGAGACTCGGCGGTGACTCTGAAAAATGACAGGTAGCTTTTCTGGGGTCAGAAAACAGACAACGAAATGGCTGATAGATGTTTTTTGTGTTGCACAGATGCATTCTCGATAGAAACAGTCGAAGGCAAAGGGAAATGATCGTGAAAGAGCCTTGTATCGGGGCTGTTTACCCAGCAACGTGCAGAAAAACGCGAGGCTGTTATGAAACCTGTGCTCTCTGGCGAGGTCTTTGCTACCTTGCGTGACCTCTGTCGAGGTCTGCGCTCACTCAGCACTGCAGCCTGGCTGTAAGAGGAGCTAACGACACTAAGCCTGCTGGATAAACCCCGGCGGGCTTTACCGCGGCGCAGTGCACAGCGTTTCAAGGTATGCGGTATGTCAGTTTGATGGTATTGGTGACAAGGGGAAGGCTGTGAGGCTGTTTCAAAAAAGTCTTAGAAACTTTATGGGATAATTTCCCCATTGCTTCACAGTGGAATAGAAGACTGAGATTTAATACTGCGTTTGAATAGAAATAATTTTGCTGCTTCCACTAAAGACAGTACATGGCTGAATTATTATTATCATTATTATTATTGCAGGAACACCTTTGGGATTCATTTAATACTAAAGAATGTCTTTTGATGGCGATAGCAGAAAGCACGAGCCAAACTCCAGAGTAAATTGTACTAGCGCAGCCTCACCAAAGTTACTGGGAACGTCCCATTAGCATCTCCAACACCAGTGGTGGGTTCCAGACTGTGGTGCTTGGCAGAGGGAGCTCAGCTCAACAAAGCAAAGCCCCAACTCTCTTCTGGGGAGGCCACACTCTGACCTGCTGTGCTGCTTACCTTGGAAGAGGAGCTCCAAGCGCTGCTGGTGTGCTCGCAGCAGGACCTGAGGGGATCAGCTAGCAACCATTTTGTATGTTGTCTCCATTTCTTGGGATGGTGTATGTACGAGGTGGGCACAGAGTGGGAGAGGGACCGTGTCTCCCTGCATCCGAGACCAATGGCAATCTATTGTAGCATAGGCAGAAGAATCAGAGCGCTCAGCAGAAAATACACAGAAGAAACTCCTAATGCAAAGATAAGACGAAATATACTGACAGAGGTGGGGGAAATCCATTTTGACGTACGTGCTTAAATCAAACAGCCCAGTGATCAGATCCCTGGTTCAGATGTAATCTGACTTTGGTCAGATCTGACTGAAAATCCGGTTACCAAAGGCAATTTCCCTCCCCCTTGGCGCTGCATGTCTGCAGAGGAGGATCTGGGGGCAGAAGGTGACCTAGGGGTGCTGCTAGATGGAAGGGCCAGGCAGCAGAGTGCTGGCCTGCTGCAGGTCCTCGGGGAGGGTATAGAAGCTGTTCTGCAGGTTCAGGGCAGCAAGCTGCAGTGTAAATGTGTGTTAACAACCAGCTGGGAAAAGCATCTCGCGTCACATGGCTGGCATTGTGTGGGAACCCCACGCAAAGGCAGAATTCAAATCCGGCTCTCCCGTGCTGAGAACTGCTGCTTTCAGCATAAAGCTGATTTTTTTCCTCCCTCTCCAACCCCATTGTCTCCAAGTCAGAGCCAAGTGAGTGAGGCGGGGTAGGAAGAAAACCAACCACAGCTGAATAAAACATATGCCTATATGCCTAGATATATGTGAATACATTTATCTATATGATCTGGATGATATACACATACAAGGGGTCTGCCTAGGCAAGAATTTTTAGGCTGGCAAACCAACATATTTTTCCTCAGCATCATTCATAGGAAATTTTAGTTAAGATTAAGAAAACCTCCATCGGTCTGAAACAGACAGGCAACACGGTAAAATGAGTTCTGAGTGATGCAAATTGACATCGTTATTTGAATAGAGTTCGAGACAGACATAATAATTGTTCCTGCCTGCCGGTATTAAAATGTCTCCGCTGTACAGGATCTCCCACGAGCTGCAGCTCACCTTTAAGGAGCTGTCCGAGCTTGGTTACTGTTCACGGTAAAACAACACTGGACATTTTGCTGCCGTGTTGGGTCACAGGACAAACATAATGACAAACCAATGACAGAGCACAGGCAGGTGAAACCAAGGGGTCAGTGTAGAGATGCCTGACGTTATATCTGACTGGAAATGATTCCAAAAGTCGACATATGCAAGTAGTTGTATATGGCTTCTGGTTTCCCTTTGGTCCAGGGCCCTGACTTTCTTAACGGCAAACACTCCAAACACACCATCTGTCGTCAAAGAGTGAGCAGCTTAATGAGGGCGATCATAGTCTTTCCATCTCGCTTATTCCTTGGTGCCCGTTCCGTTTACTGGGCCATTGTTGTCTGCAAGTAATACATTTCCTCTGGTTTCCTTGAGCCATTGTTCAGACTCTCAACTCATTAGATTGATGAGCTGGGATGCAACTAAGCACGTCAAATACATGATTTATAAATTATTTGCTTTTTAAAGGAAGGATACCTGAAGAAACCACTCAAATATTACTGTCAGAGCAGCTGTGTTTTAAAGCCAGAGCTGGAGCACCAGCAGTTACATATACAGGCGCCTGTGCACGCAGTCTCTCTAGTCACCTTACTCCGACTTTCACCCATCTGTCGATAAAACTACGCAGGGAGGCGATAACAATGTCCCCGTGTCCTTTGTCATCTGGACCGTTTTCTCAGAGCTTTGGGATCGTGGTATGGCACATCTCCCACAGCACATTCCCCACGCCGAGCTGGTGCGCTCACCTCGTGTGACCCTTGTCTAAACGCCCTGCTTTGCTTTCACCTCCCCCTGGCAAAAAGGCTCCAGGGGTCCTTCCTCTGAAGTTTCTCAGTGCTCCTTTCCCACTGCAAACCTGCCAGGAGGAAAAGCTCCAGGAGATGATGATCCTCACTCAAGCTTTACCCAACCAGCAGCCACATTAGCAACCAGCAAGGAGGCTGTGAGCAAGGTGAGTTGCTCAGTTTTCATAAAACTGAGTGATTTATTTCTCCAATCCCTTTGCACGGCTAAAGAAGCTTTAACTCTGCAGGTGGTGCAGCAGAGGCTACCACTCTCCATCTCTGCCAGCTACTCCCTGAGGCAGTTTGGCATTACACTGCGTTTGTGCCAAGGAAAATGCCAGCAGGGGCCGTGTCCAGACAAAGACATTACCGGATCAGTCCTTATGTCTGAGATGAAGGTCCTGTTACGCTGCTCTCGCCATGGAATAGGGCCTCAGCTATGCCCCTTTGACACAGTCCAGCTGGTCTAACAGTGGTTTGGAGAATCCAGCTGGCCATAGCAGTGTTGATGGTCAGTGTATGGTCTGGTGGGATAAGGAAAGCAAAGCTCAGAGAACAACTGATTTCTCGTCCTAATTAATTTCCATGTGAAGACTTGCACAGTAAAATGAGGCTCGTGACTCACCTCCCTTAGCCCTAAGCAGCTCTGGAGGAAACATTCGTTTTACAGAGGAACAAACACAAGGCAAGGAGCACAGATAACCCGCCCACTACAAGCACTCCTGTTTGAACAGAAAGACCCGTCTTCTCTGAGAGGGCGCAGCATTTTCCAGAGGATTTCAAACCCCAGGGTAGTAATTACCTGACTCTTCAGCCTACAAACCAGAGGGAAAGGACGACTGTCACGGGGAAAGGACGACTGTCACGGGGAAAGGACGACTGTCACGGGGAAAGGACGACTGTCACGGGGAAAGGACATGTCTCAATATTTAATGAAAACAAGAGGCATGCCCGAACTGTGCAGCTGAGATCCTGATCCAGATCCACTTTGAACTCCCAAACTGGGGGTTGATCTGGTTTCAGTTACAGATAAAAGCCAGGACCACAGTCTAAAGAGGTGGAATGCTGGCCTTGACTTGGTCCTGATTTTGTGGCAAACTGTGATACCTTATAAGAAGATCATTGAGAGGAAATACATGTATTAAAAAAAAAAAAAAACAGTTAGGCAGATGGCTAAGAAACAAAAATTCCAGTCTAGACTGGGGGCTGCTGCAGGCTAAGTCACTTAGAGCAGAGAGAAACAAAAGTTTAGGAGGATTAAACAATTATCAACTCTCATTTATTGGAGGCTGTGCAGAAAACATCGCTGTGAGTCCTTTCTTGGTGGGGAGGAGTTAGCCACAGACACGTTTCCTCTTAAAGCCTTTGTAGACTCATGAACACCACTAGCAAAATCCCAGAATTACAGATGGTAATTTAGGTCCCTATTTGGCCCTGTAGGTCCCTCAAAAAGATACAGCAGCATCACTGCTTTTGGACTACACATCTGGAAGGCCAGCTGTCTTTTGCTTCTTTGACACTCCATAAGATTGCGGGTAACTGGGGATTTGGCTTACACAAAGAGCAAGAAAATACTGCTGGGTAGCAAAGAACATAGCAGCACGCAGATACAAGGTGATTTAAAGTGGAGAAGGCTAGTGTGCTCCTGGGGCTTGGGTTCAAGAAATCGAGAGTGCAGAAGAGGACAATCTGAAGCATGAGACTGAGCCCAGGGGGGCGAATCGGGCCAGGACTTGGGGTGGGGAAGGCAGGGGAGGGCACAAGAAGACTGCAGGTAAAGAAATCGATGAGTGCGGAGGGCAGAAAACAGAACATCACATCTTCAGAATCAAGACAATGCTGTACAGGAGACGAGAGGTATCAAAACAGCAGAAGTGGAATTCTAACTCAGGGTAAAAGAGCTTTACACTGGACGCTCTGTGGAAGCTGAAGGTAAAGTTCAATCTGGCGATGGCTTGGCAATACAATTATCAGCTGCTCTTCATCTTCTTGTCACTTGTTTCTTGCCCTTGTTCCTCTTTCCACAGTCACATGCTCCCCTCTGGCTCAAGGACATGATTTTCAGCAAAATGTACAGCTCTGCTTCTGCATTCCTCAGACCACGCTCTGTTTCTGGGTCTATTCTGCCTCTCTCCATCGCTGCAGAGCTCACTGCCACATAGAGAAAACGTTGCTTGCAGTAGTGGCCTTAGCTAGCAGGTCAAGGCAGTGGATTTGGAGGGAAATCCTGGTAGGAAGAGGGCTTGAGAGGGAAATGCCAGCACTTGGGAACCTACTTAATCACGGTCTTTTGGGAACAGCGTCTATTGTGGCAATACATCTGTGTCACTCTTTTTCCTTCCAAAAGATCTTCCACACGTATCATTCCTACCAGTCTCAAGTGCCTCCTTCAAGAAAGGGCTGGCAATTATTCTCAAAACCACAAACAGAACGACCTTCTCTCTCTCTCTTTTTCCTTTAAAAAGGTGACGGAAGAAAGACATGGTCCTCTTCCTCTTGTTGTAGCAGAGGAATTGTTCACTCGGGGAACAGAACCATGGTCATTTACTTCGTCAGCCCCAGGGGAGGTTCATTGGGTCTCAGAGAGATGGAGTAGGAAGTCAGCTGCTCAAACCACAGCAGAGCTGAGGGTATTTTTAAAAACTCCAGTTAAAGCAATGACACAGGCACAGTTTTTCAGGTCAAAACCAGACACCTGGTGTGTCAGTGTACCTTCAGGACTTTCTGCATTGCCCCTTTGGAACTTTAGCTTCTGGAGCAAGAATTAGGTTGGCAATGGAGCAGAAGTCCAATTTTTGGCCGCATCTCTGTGCCTGGTTTACTTGATTCATCCATACTGTTTGAATGAGTCCTCTATTGACTATTTATAGTGCTAAACAAGGAAAACAAACACTGTCTCTTCAGAGGAGCTGCCAATGTCTCTGTAATTCCCGCGGTTGTAGTACTATGATTGGAACTTGGTGCCAGATGCATGGCTTCCTCAGACAAACAGCTTTCTGGCAGCAGAGAGGAAGATTTGGCTCTGGCAAGCCTGTTTATGTAAGAAGTTGCCATGTTACTGTCTGTCATTACCTGCTTTGATTTGCTTTGAAGAAGTAGAGAAGCTAGACACCAACTGCTGGATAAAGCCAGAGATGGCAAACACCTTCACGCAGATGCACACCCAGTTAATCCCACCAGAACCACCACGTGACCCTGAACAGGTAGCGATAGACAAACGTTTCCATGTAGACACCCCAGTGTTAAGAGGAAACATTAGCTTATACTGATTTTTTTCTTGCTGCTGCAGATGGAGATGCTGCCCTTTGCACTCCTGACAAGGCACAGAAAGAAACGTGTGTAAGCATATGAGAGATCCTCACTGGGCAGTGTCGGCCACAGAAAGTCAGACTCTTCCCCGGAGCAGGGCTTATGTGCCCAGCCACTAGAAGAAAGGTTGCCTTCGGACCCTGAATCCCAGAAACACCTGGTGAGAGAACAGAGAAGTCTTCAGGAACGAGGAAGGGTCAGCAAATAGCATATAGGCTAAATCAGGTTGCTCAGCAGAGGGTCAGAGGGAAGGCAGAGAAAGGCATCAGCTTTCCGGGGCAGACTGGTTCCCCTCCCACTCATCTCACCTTCCCCCAGCCTCCAAGCAGCTGATAACGATTCTGCATTTTAGCTGGCAAGAAGCTGGCAAGCAACCAGTTGTTAAGCTCTGGGCAAGCTGGTACAGTTTGTTTGCCTGACCTTTTCTTTCAGAACTTGGTGTACTTGAGAGATATGAAAGGTAGCTGCTGGCCAGCCCCGTTCCTCCATCCTGGCAGGATGCATTCTGCTCACCACCTCTAAGCACAGGGGAGCACTAGCCCCGTTCACTCGATCCTCACATCCCACTCTCACACAGGGAAGAATCACCATTCCCACCATGTTTTCAGAGTTGTCACAGCCCGTGTTCTCCCACTGCTGCACCAAGCAGTGACTCCCTTAGCTGGAGCTCTACGAGTCCTTCCTCGGTGCTGCTCCTGGCACCTCTTCGAGCTCACACCACCCTCTGCAGGAAACTAGAAGACCCTGAAGCCGTGATAGCTTTTACCTCTCAGGACTGTTGAAGGTGGCTGAACCAAGGAGAGCCAGCTGGTGGCTTACCTTGAAGTCACACCACGTTACCAGCTCCTTGCAGACTAGAGAGTGCTCCAGGGGTTGTTTCCCTGGGAGCTACTGGCCTGGCAGCAGCACAAAGGTGACCAAAGCCCTGCAGCACATCTTCTGTGAAAACAGGGGTGAGGAGGGACTACAAGGATACTTGAAAACAAAGATTTATCTATTCATAATTTTAACACTCCACGGCAAAGTTTGTTGTTTAAAACCATACAGGGGAACTCCAAGCTGTAATTTTCCCGTCTTTGATCAACGTGCCAGCGTGCTGCTGTGAAGTGAAATCATGTAGGCTGACGGATGGGGAATCTTCGCCCAAGGGCATTGCGTTAAGAAAACAAGTGTGCTGATTTAGCAAGGGAGTAGATCTTGAAACAGAACACTGCTGTGCACATGCTTGCATGGCACTTGGGGAAGAAATCAAAATAATTTCAAAATACAGAAGCCTTCATTCTACAGTTCTTTAACATTGCATTTTAACATTGATACATACCTTGAAATGAGTGACTACACACTGAAGGAGAGAGCTGTGCTCCTTCGTGTTGTAAGTGGGAACATCTCAACGTCCTGCCTTTGTAGCTCCTTGTAGGTTGAGGTCTTCACGCAGAGATCTTGATGCAGCAAAGGGAGCATGGAAGTCAGGCAGATAGTAGCGGAGGGCTGGGAGCAACCACGTGTCTTTATTGTTAAATCCCTCTTCTTGGTTAATTACATGTAACAACAGAATTTTAGTACTAATCTCTCTCCTCCAGTTCTAACTCTCAACCCTCCCTCCACAGAGCTGCTCTCAAAGGCTGTTCTACGCCCAGGAGGTCCCAAGAACTGCTGTTCTGGAGGCAAGTTTTTCCATTTTAGGTACTTGTAGGAGAAACTAGAGGCTACAGCCTTTTAAAATGACATTGCACACACCCAATGGGACCACAGCAGCTGCACCAAAGATAAATGGGAACTGAGTTTTCTGTGAGTTCTCTTGCCGTGTTGTACCTGCTTTGGGTAGCAAATACCAGTACAGGAGCAGACTTGGTTATGACTGCAGAGATACACCCCCATGAAGTGTGGGAGGCACCAAACGAGGCTTTGCAGTCAATCCTCCCCTCCTGCGGGAGAACCGTAAAGGACACAAACTCCCAGTTGTTGCACAAACTATTCCATTTTTTGGTTTGGGGTTTTGATTTGCAGTCTTCAGAAGGGAGGACCTGGTGCTCCATTCTCCAAACAGGTAACAACATTCCCTGAGAACCACACTGGCTGTGGAGCATCTGGACATACTTATCTCAGCCCTCCTAACTGGAGAAAGCCACAAGCCTCTGCTTGTGCTCCACATTCTGCTTTCCCAGTTCAGAACTGGGCTCCCAACAGGTCTCCAGGCTGCTCAGGTACAACCAGGACTTGCCGGTCCCTTGTCTGGACCTGTACCTTGCCTCTTCAGCCTGGTTCTCCACAGAGCTTCTCAAGACCAGGCAGAATGTTTACAGCAGTCACAGGCTTTGCCTGAATTCCACCAATGCCACATTAACACGTCAAACCTTGATCAGAGCTCTAACTCCTGCAATTATTTTTATTAGGGATGTCTAATTACATAGCCAATTTAATTACAGGGACCTCCAGTTAATGCCTATTTTAACAGTCTGATCTTGTTGAATGCTTTAAATCAGACACCTGTATTAACGCCTATTTATATTCATTTACAATCCATTTCCGCCAGCTGCCTCAGGATGATGGATGTACTAACAGAATTCTGCACAGAACGAGTGACCCTGGGAAGGGAGGAAGGTTTGCTTCAGCACCACCATACACCGGCTCAGCAGTCTTTGAAAACACTCGTGTCCCCCACCCGGCCTTCTAACGGCATATAGGGACAACAGAACTTTGCTTCAGAGCTTTGAAAGCAAATTCAGAAGCACCCGCCTGCTGAGGGATGAAATTTCCCTCTTTAGAAGGGTGAGTTACCTTGTGCCTAATGCACATGACGAGACACAACAGCTCTTGTCCTCAGAACTCACCGCTTTGTTGCCAGCTGCCTTCCCCCTCCCCTGACCAGCAGTGTTTTTCAGAGCTACCCTAAAATAATTCTAGGTCCAGGGCTTCAAGCCCTGATGAATTGTCTGAACAACAGGACGTGCTGCTCTGCAATAATCTGTTTTAAATAGTCAGAAGTTCATTTTAAACGGTCATAGGTAAGTGGCTTCAGGTCACACTCACCAGAACAGAACCCCATCGATTCAAGAGAGCTTTGGTCCGATCCCAGCACTGACTTACATCCTTCAAGTGGGGGTAAGCCGCAGCACCACGCTGGAAGCACTCAAGCACCATAACGCAAAGTAGATTTTTTTAAAGTCCTTTATTAATCTGAATATAAAAAGACAGAAGTTGCCTACGATATAGGACAAAGCTCTTGCTTCATGAGGAAACAAAATTTTCTTTACAAAGTGAAAAAATAAATACCCTCTTAGAGTAAGGTTTATATGCTAATGTGTCATAAAAAAGTAGATTTTTAATAGTTTGACAAAATGTCTGTGCAAAGAAACAGATGCATAAACACACATTACTGCTACATTAAGGCAATATGAAAAGTATAGTCAGAAAAATCTCAGTAAAGTGACAGTGTACTTCTCTAGCTTTGATTAAGCCAGTATTGCACCCAAACATGGGCTCTCGTTCCCTCTGCACCCTGGAGAATACACTGGGAAAGCAGAGCCCAAAATGCCCAAGTAGGGGGGTGGAGATCAAAAACATTTTAGCGGGAAATGGCCTACCCAATAAAGTTGTTAACCGAAGAAAGCATTTAAAACCATACAAACCCCTTAATTTTAGAAACAAACGGTACTTGTTTAATAGTTTAAAATCAGTCTCCAAAATTAAAGCCAACCACTTGGAGGGCAGCTCCTGGCTGGATGGGGGAAACCAGGGAGCACCCTGCACTCCAAGAGCTGGGAATGAAATCCCGTTCCAGTCCTGCCACAGGACAGGGCCAGCCAGACCTTCCTGACCCACCCTCCACACTGAGACGAACACACTTGCTCCACCCCTCCAAAGCTGTTCTCTCAGGATTGTTCGCTATTGGAATTCTGAGTTAAACAGCCGCTTGATGAAGCCTTGGAACTGTAGTTTAAGAACCAATTTGTTAAAAAAAGCCATTCTCTCCTCTTCAAAGCAGTTCACTAAAAGCAGAAACTATGAGCCACACTAAACTGATACTTGTAAAAGCTAGTCTTACTCTTAAAATAACTGGAGTGACCGTACTAAGCAGGATTTGGGATGCAAAAGGAAAGGCTGCATTGCTCTCGCTGGGTATATTGGTGTACACTGCATTTCTCCAGGGTTACCTCGCTCTGGGGCAGCGCCGCCATGCTGCACACTCAGCCACCGCGCTCCTTTTACGTAATATGGATCAATTACACTTCTGCTCTCAAATTGCCCCGAACCATTCTGGACATGCTGAAGGAAGAGTATTTATGTCAAAAAAAAAGCAGTATTTTTGCTCTTGATGGTGGGTAGGTGCCAGAGTGATTGCCTCCTTCCCAGTCAATAGTTGCATTTTGTATTAGTGCAGTTTCACGAGTACAGCATGGGTTTAAGGTGGATCCATCGATCATATCACAGTCAGATTGAGAAGACTGGTGTGGGTTGGCAAGTACACATGCTGGACATGCTCTACGCAAGATCTGCAAACAGGACACGACTGGAAAGGAAAAACATGAGCAAATTAGTTTATTCCATAGTTTGAGAGTCTCTACGCTTACTGGACACTTCCCTCCATGTGCACAGTATCCGAGCATTTTGCCGTCACCTCTGTATTTAAAACAGAGTATCGTGAAGAACATGCAGCTAATTCTTATTTTATGAGCAAGTTTTACTAGAATATCTATGTCAACACATTAATCCACAACTTAAGTATTCTGAAAACCCAAACTTCCACATGTTTGGTAAGGGGCATCTTAACAGCATCGCCATTACCTGTAACTGGGCAGCACAAGCCTTGCAGCAAACGGTGTGGCCACAGGGACAAAAGGTGGAATTTATTTCTTCTTCGCAACACACCATACAGAGCATGGACTCCTTCAGCTTCCGCAGCTTCTCTTGCAGAGCTTTTGTCTGCTGGCAGCTGAGACCCTCACAATTGTCGCAGTTCATGCTACTTTCTGAAGTCTTAAGAGGGGAACTTGGGGGGGTTTGGTCGCTTCTTGAAACGAGATCCACAATGCCAGCATTATACAGAGCTCGCCTTGCATGATCATAAACTTCTTTTGATGTTCTTTTAATGTCAAAGACATATTTTTTACCAAGATTGATGTTTTCATTCAGGAATAGCGATGCTAGGTGGCCCTTTAAGTCTCGACTGTACTGCATCATGACAGCACTGGTGACGGTGTCACACCTAGAAGACAACAGCAAACACGCAAACTTAGTACCAGTAAAACTGCCCCTATAATAATTTGTTCCTGAAGTTGAAGTAATAGCACTGAAATTAAAGCAAACTGAGTGGTCTGAGGTAATAATTAAGCTCTTGAATGTTCTCTGCATGACAACTCTACTTTGGAAAGTATAAAATGGAGGAGTGACAGGTATTTTACATCATCAAAAACACAAAGTGTCTGGCGAAATGGAGTCAGCCTACAGAAGGGACTTCAGGCATTACGCCAGTATAAACAGCCAACACTTGTTTAACCCACAGTTCAGCCTGGCAACACCTCTTTCCAAACATGCGATTTCCAAACACTGCATTAAACAATTCCAATTAATAGGCCTTGGCATAACAGCTCTTTTAGACAGGGCCTCAAGCAGAGACACAGATCAAAAAGTTAACGACTAAGAAGTGATATAATACTTTAATAGCTTGGAAAACAAGTACAAAGAGCACAAAACAGGGCTGCAAGGGCATGTAATTACAGAACAGAACAAGACATACTTAACATCAGGCTCACAAAAAGAGCAGTGGTAGGCTGCAGTGGTTAGAAAGGTGAGTAGCTGACATTAATTGCTGTAACTGTATTAAAATGATCTAATTTGAGAAGCTGGACAGGTCTTTGCCTAGTGTATGTACTTTACATCCCATTCTTCTCTTACAGAGAAACTGGAACTGCTCTGTGGTAGATGATATAGAGAAAACACCAGGAAGTGTCTTTAGCAGTTCTACCGGCCAGTGTGGACCTCACCATAGGAATGAAAAGGGGTTTAAAAGAAAAAAATCAGCCATCAACAAATGAGTACAGCACCCCAACCTCAAAGAACAATCGGATAAAGAGAGCGGATAGCTGCTGACATCAAACAAAATCCTTGGCATGTGAGCAAGGACAGAGGAACTGCAGGAAGATTTAAATACCTGGGATGGGAAGGTGTCACTTGGATCACTTCCAGCAACTGGAGGAGCCAAGCGAAGAAGAAACAAGGAGTACATGTGCATGTGAGATACACCTACGTATTCTGAAGGACAGGATCTTTCTTCTCCTTTGCTCTCCCATCCTCCCTCTTACGCAGGGGCACACCACATGTGTTGTTCATGAAGTATCAAAGAACACAGTAAATTCATATTCTGTAGTGCTGCTATTCACAGGGTAGACCAAGAAACTTCACTTACTTGTCTTCTACTCCCACCCCACAAAACGGAAAAACAGCAAAAACCTGTTCAGCTTCTGGACTGAAGAGGAAAGTAGAGGCTGCAAAGACAGTGAAAGTTTGCAGGGGATTTCTGAAGTGCAGTCAGACTGCTGGCTGCTCAGGCACCTAATTCAAACCCTGTGGAGAAGACCAGCAGCAGTCGCCTCTCGTGGCAATACTGACCTGTAAAAGGCGTGTGTCTCTGTAATTGCTCTGTAGAGTCCACTTGCTGCCCTTGTACTGATCATCTTAAACAAGAGAACCACGCTATTACCGGACTCCTTGGTCACAGTCAGATAGACATTCTTCCCAGACTGAGTTGCCATTTGAACAACAGGATAAGCAATCCTATCGACGAATATAAAACCACAAGAGTTATGTAGCTTTCAAGGGTAAGGGCATTTCCCACAAACTGCTACAGTGCACTCTCCTCGGAAGTTACAACGATCTCCGACCGTTGTCTGTATGCTCGATGGAAGATGCTGCCTCAAAAATACACACAAAAATCCAGAGTATTAAGACTAGCTGTCATCTCCATTACAAGCAGGCAGTGCCCTCAGACCCTGCATTCCAAGAGCTCCTTTTAGGAGTTCGCAGAGCAGTTCTCTCTATGTAATAACAAGATGGATGGTCGGTACCTCTGAAAAACAGAAGGTGAAAAATGGTTCCACAAAACACCTACCTGTTGATAGGACTGAAATCCTCTTTGCAGATGGATATGCCTTCAGGTCCAACACCAATCAGCAGCTTTTGCCCTTCACTGTCTCTCACTGAGTGCCACTCTACCCCATAGTTCTCCAGGGCTGTAACAATCTGCAGAACCTGATATTCAGCAGAAGCTTGACTTAGACCTTCTAGCTCCTTGTGCTTTGCAATAATGCTGTTGATAAAAAGATTGAGGATAGGTGAAGAAACTCAAGTGTGTGCCACTACCACCAGCAGCTTGTTTTAACACCATTTCTAGATTACCTAGTTAAACAGGTTATTAAATGCTCCTGGCCTGCTTTATCTGGCTATAGATTTCCAGAAATCATGAACTGGAAAGAATTGAGAATTACCAGACCATCCTGAGAATGTTCCGGAGACACTTCTGTGCATTTGCTCAGAAGTTAAAAAGCAACACACAATCCAGGCTTTCAAACTAACAGCACCCAACATCCCCCCACCCCCCTCAGTGCATTGACCTGAACAACCACTAAGTTCACAGCTAAAAAAAATTCTACAGGAAAGCACGACACACTGAAAGTTTCTTGATATTCAGGTGCTGAGCTACAAAGGTGTATCGGGAAACGGGTTTAATTCTCAGGGTAAGGGTACAAAGCCAGATAAAGTCTCGTTATTTTCTTTCACCAGTGTAGGTCTAAGACATACTTGAAACTTGATTAAGATGCGTATTTCCCTAAGTACTAGAGTTCAACAGCTTTTGCTTTTCACACGCACGCAAAAATACTCGTAACTGAGCTGAAAAATGAACTGAAAGCAGAACATTAAACATTCTGGCTGTATTTTGATCTCCAAAGCCATCTTAAAGCATCAACAATAAAGGACATAACAAAATCTTATGCTTCTGGTCTCCAAAAAGAAGATTCTATAATTGTGCTCTTTTTACCTCTCCAAAATGGTAGTGGTGAGCTCTTTCGCACACAACTCCTCATAGTTGTACTTGGCAGTGTTCTGGTTATAATCTCCAAACTTCATCTGGGCCAACAACGCGCTAAGTTCAATCGCATGCTCTGAAGAACACTGAAGATTACCAGCAAGAAGATCTTCTTTTATGTGCAAGAAAAACATATGCCTGCAATGGAAGGAGAAACATTTGCTTACACAAAGATGTTTGTAATCAAGGTACTTATCAACTGACACCTCAAATACATTTGGCAACCATCAGTTTGGTAATCAGGAATTTGCAGTGAATGTAGACAAAGTCTGGCACAAGGGAAAGAAAAGGGCCTCTGTCTTACTTGCCTTTGAAGGTGAGGCTACATCTGAAGGCGGTGCCCAAAAGCACTATTAAAGGAAAGGAGCACTTTAATGCTTTAAGCACTTCAACATTTTTAATATGTTCTTATTATTAAGAACTGCTTTAATTCCACATTACTTAGTAATTTCAATTTAGTGAGTAAAATAGCAAAGAAATAGGTCTGGATTTGTTTCCTACGTTTAAATTTCTTTGGCTGCCGTTTACACGTTATTCTGCATTTCAGAAAAGCCACGTTGGGAAGAGCAGCTCCAACCACATACAGACATCTGTCATGGACGAAGCCACAGTTTCTCGACAGGGCTGAAACGCCTCTGCCGCCACAAAGGGAAGATGGTGCTTTTGCCAGTGACATGATTAACAGAGTAACTTGGAACATCTGAAAAGGCACTGTGGAATAAAA
>NW_010403251.1:0-13182 GCF_000710305.1 Buceros rhinoceros silvestris
GATGGGGCTCTGGGAAACCTGATCTCATTGAAGATGTCCCTGTTTACTGCAGGGGGATTGGACTAGAAGGCCTTTGAAGGTCCCTTCCAACCCAAAGCATTCTATGATTCTATGATTCTATTACACATTATCACGATGAACCAATTAACAGATGTAGCCTTTCCAGTATGCAGTGATCAGTTTTATTTTGTTTCCAGAGTATTTTATAATACACCATATTAAATACACCGCAATGCAGTGTTGTTAAACAGCACTGTTACTGTGCCATGCACTGAGTCATCATATTATGTGCCTTCTGCAAAACTCTTTGCGGATGACTTCTGTCTCGTGTAGAGGCACACGGGTCCACAAGAGACTTATGCCGAACACGCCAAAAGGATATGCTAATGCTGACATTCAAGTTGAGGTGACCGAATCCTTTGAAAAGTCTATCTCTTCTTCTCAATTCCGACTGCCAAAGTTTCATAGCAAAGAGTAGTAACTTAAGCAATGAACTATAAAGCAAAGATGTGGATAGGATATAAGGGACTTTGCTGATAGACCTGTTAGTAGGCACAGTTTTTGCAGTTAGTACAGGCTGATGTGTCTTCAATCTGTGACACACCTAATGTCGGATAAATTTGCTTCTGAAAAAAAAAATGCTTCTTCTGGGAAACTATTAGTTCCAGAAAATGCAGAGGGGAAATATTTATAGAAGGTGAGAAAATATTTTGGGTTCCATACAGAGTGAATAGTGAATAACTCAGTCAAGTAAGTGGAAAAGTTTTAAAAGGAAAATATCTATGAAGAGATAAGCTACCTGGTAAATTTTTTTATGCTAGACAGTAAATCAGCAACATATATGCTAAAGATAAATTTTCATTTCAGAATTATTCTAAATCAGGATCTTAAAAATTTGGCCTTGAGAATGCAATTTATTCCATCTGTACATATAGTACTAGACTGTAGGTTAAAAAAAAAATGCTGCAAGTGTTCCCCCATCAGGCTGCCTTTGTTCTCTTCTATTTCTATTCGGACACACTATCATCACTCTTAATCTGGTGAAGTAATTTTTGAAATCTTGGTTTAAAATCAGGTATTTTACAATTCCCCCATATCATCATAAATCATGAATGTTTGGGTTTGTATTTCATTGCAGCGGAAAACAGATGTGCCACTTCAAATGCAGTAACATGCACAAAGTGCCTTGCTTTGGGTCCAGAGTGTGGATGGTGTGCTCAAGAGGTATGTAATTTTTCTATTTACATTTGACTTTCTATTTTAGCTGCTTCTGATCTTTATAAAGATAAAAGACTTTTGAACTGTGAAAATTATAGTGAGAAATAGCAAGAAAATCTTTACATGACCCCTGGAGACAGAACCTGAGAAATCATGTGAAATGTATTTTGTTTCCAAAGGAGAAAACATCATCTTTTATTTGGAAAATTGCAGTAATTTTAAATAAAGTGAGAACTTTTTAATGCATTCCATCTGCTTTGTAGACAGCTTTGGCAGACTTATAATAGCTTTGAGAGTTCAACAGTTGTTGGCTTCAAAAGCAAAATTACTTACAGTAATTTATATTAAGTTCTCATTATATCTCAGAGCAAGTCTCTACATACATGCCTATTGCATTTAGCAAAAGATTTTACTAGTAGTGGAGTTAACTGTGACTTCACCATATATTATGACCTCATCACAGATGGAAAAAAATTATACTTATTTTGACACTTGAAACTCTGAGTTCTGAGACTTATCACAGAAGATAAACCTTAGGTAGCAAGATTATTCTGAAGTTGTTGTTGCTTTGTGTACTTTAAGAATATGGAAATTTCCGGTTTTCTTTGACAGGAAGAAAACGAGTTGATTACATGATTTCAAGTAAGGCTGGACCATTTTAAGCACATCAGAGGAGCGAGGTTTTGAAAAATGTCACTGACAATTACAAGCTCGTATGCTCTTGAAGGTCGCATGCAAATTATCTGTAGTGGCTTTCAGGTTAGCAGAGAAGGTAGATAAGTTCCTAGGGAGTGTAAGGCACTGATGTAACTTTATCTGAGATACCGTGTCTTGGAATGATTAACTTAATCTGCAACCGGTATATGGATAAGTACTTCAAGAATGAATACAGGCATGGAGGACTTGTTTTCGAAGAGGAGCCTTAAGGCATGTGCAGATGGCACAATGGATTACAATGTGGAGTGGTCCATTATCGTGGCCTGATGTTCTCTCTTACAAAGGACACTTCTGTGTATTTATCACAGAGCAGCACTTGCTAGCTTTCCAGTACTATGGAAGTGCAAGTCGGTTTTCTAACAAGATTTGCCCAGGTTTCACTTCTGTTCTGCCTCTCTTACTTCACTTTCCAGGTCAATCCTGAGAGCTGTTCAGGATTGTCAAACCTTCTTAGACCGTGCTTTTTGGTTCACCTAAGCACACTATCCATGGTTTTAGTCGAATGGCAAAACCCGTATTAATGCAGGTAGAAATTTCCCAGAGTAAAGTTACCAGAGCAGTTTTCAGCTTAGCATGCCTGCTTCATCTAATCCATATTTTTAAAGAGAAAATCAGCCCTGAGGAGCACTTGAGATGCTTTGACTTTATAGCTCCACAAGTAAACTTCAGAAAATGCTACATCCGTCAGTCGTTTCTGATAGCAATGAGTTGCTAAGTTCTTTCTATATTTAAAAATCTATCTTTATGAAATTTATATATACCAAAAAGGGTACATAAACAGCAGTAACCTTAAAAATTACTCTCTGTTGTCTACATTAAAGAAGGTTATGGAAAAATGTATCAAAGGTAGAATACAAAAGTTAGCTGGAACTTGGAAAATGAGACACATGACTCTCAAGTCTTATTCTTCAGGGGCTTTCTCTGGTCTTTTCAGGGTCTGGATGACTGTTTATTCTCTAATACACAGTTGGCTGCATGCACTTTCTGATTGTTTATTTTCCCCATCTGCCTCTGAAATATCAGGATCTGTCCATTGTTTGGTTCTCCAGCTGTGGTTGCGATGGGCCAATACTTTGAAAGAGTACAAAGGATCTTGTATTTTTTCCCTCGCATGACCAGGATCATGTTAATCATCAGATTTGTGGTCAGGAAGGGATTTTGCATTGGATCATGTTGGCATCAATTTTGGCAACTTTGTCCTTTCCCTGCAACAAAGGATGAGCTGCTTCTGAGATCATCCTACTAATAATCACTTTTCTGTTGTTACAGGGGCTTTTTTATGTTGGTGACATCTTAAACTGTCCAGTCCTGTAGTACATAGCTTTCCCTTTCTGGGGACTGAAATTAGATAGTCCAGCTAGTCTTTGGATTTGGTGTAGGGTGTGGAGTAATACTTGAATAACTGTGTTTCAAAAAAAACCAAATTCAGTATAGATAAAACTAAAGGTCATTTCTGCTGCCACTTTTAAATACTAGCTCGAGTAACATTAGCAGTGGATTCCTCTGAAAGCTGTCCTGTTTTGATGTCATGTGAATGGCACTTTCTTACTATAACTAACTCATAGCATAGCACAGAATGTTTTTAGTGACTCAGGGCAGTACATAATTTCATTTTTCTCCTAAGTCAGTGTGCTGTGATTGTGCAAGATCCTCTTTCTCATATAAAAGTTTTGTCCTTTGTAGAAAAAAGTAATTGAGGCAATTATGTTTAACTTCTAATTTAAATATTTTGTCATTGGCCTTATTAAAACCATGTGGCTTCCGTGAACTCATTTTACAACTTATGCAATTATAGTAGCATATTTTATTGTTTCAAAGACTATTATGTTGTTTTTCTCTTTCCTTTGAAGATATGACGTTTGGTTTTTCAGCCTAGATTGTTTTATATTTTGTCTCTTATAAAACAGGATTTCATGGCCGACGCAACACAGAAGGGACGCTGTGACACTGTTTTCAACCTAATGAAAAGAGGCTGCCAATCAGATTTTTTAGAAAATCCCACAGTTCATGTCACAATACCTAGTGACCATGAAACAAATACACAAGTGACACCAGGAAAAGTTTCAGTCCAGCTGCGTCCAGGTTGGTTGTCTCTTACTCACTGATATTATAGTCAATATAACTAAATACAATCCTATTACGTACAGTTATTTTGTGAGGAAGGGACTGGAATAATTATTTTTAAGAACAATGCTGTAATATTATATTGTAGGACTATGTTGGTGTTGCTCCCATATTCAAGTACGGTCTTCAGCAAGCAGTGTTCCTGTCAAACACAGCTGAATGTCAGAATAAAGCAGTAATAAGTAGAAAAGGAATTTTAGATGGTCTTTGTTGTTTTCTATTTCGGTTTCTTGATTCTTTAGCCACTTACTCAAATAGTTTTCCCTTACACGTGTAGCAACTGTATTCCTTACTGAAAGTAAATCAAGTTAGAATTCCTAAATTCATCATTTGATAAGCTGCTTGAATATTTGGTTACTTTTAAGTGCATTGACTAGACAACTACAAAGACACCAAAGCCAGTGTGTAAGAAAAGACTGGATTCCTAAAGGAGACTTAGGTATTCACTGCCTGACATTTCACTTATAAAATGTGATGTGTCTGGCCCTAATAGAATCTACAATTCCCTTTATGGATCTGAGATTTTCTAGTATAACTGTATTCGCCCTTAGATGAACTTGGGTTAAGTCCGTGTATGTTCTTGGTCTCTAAAATATCTGTAGCCAACAGCAGAAGTGGAAAGTGATATAAAGGGAGGCAGGGTATGTTTTATATCATAAAATTTAATTTATTTCTTTCTTGTGCAAATGAGAGCTGGTGAAAGAAATATGTTTTTTAAAAGGGCTCAGTCTTTGGCAGAAAAACATTAAGTGAACTGGAAAAGTATCTTATTGATCACCACTATACAAAACTTAATTTTCTATCAACTATAAGAGAAAGAGGAAGGATCTGCACGAGTGTAAAGCACAAAGGAACTCTGGGTTTCCATCTTTTTAATAATAAAAATGAGAAAGTAACATCATTTCCTCTGCTTTCCCCACTCTCCTTCCGAAGAAATGACTGATGTTCTGCTTTGTGCTGGGAAGTGGTCTCAGGAACTGAGCTAGCTCTAGATGTGTCTGTCATCACATTTATTTCCAAAGGAATACTGAATTCATAGAAAAAAACTTTCTAAAATTTAGTTTAATGAACCTTTTTGCCAGTAAATAGTGAAGTTAAGTTTGGAGTTCCATATGTTTTGTTGAAGTTCTTGCATCAGGGAGGCAGGAAACTGAAATTCCAAGGGCTCCAGAGGAATAGCTCTTGATATATAGACATCTTGCCCGTGTTTTATGTTCCAGGCAAATACACAAGATATACAGCTATAGTTCTGCCTCAAAACAGAAATTCGATACAGTATAATAATGCAGACAAAGACAGTTTTGTTTTGTACTGGTTTGGTTTATTTTTTTTTCTATGTTTACATACACCCAACTATAAGGCTTTATGCAGAAAAACCCGAAAACTCGGCATCTCACTATATGCACACTGGAGACCTTCAAGGGTCATTTACAAAAAGTAATTCAATTTACATTGGCAAAGAGGAAGTGCATAAATTACAGCATACTGAAAACCTGTTTTCTTCCTGCAAGACCTGATACAGACAGATCCTGACATTTTCAGATGGATTATGTTCAGGCCATTGGAAGAAAGTACTTTGCACGTTTAACTTCTCTGGGTCAGATCTTTGTTACCTGTACTTTAATTATGGTATCTAGCAATGTCACAAGCACTGGTAAATGTCATGAATAGAGAAGTCATGTTTCAGGTGGGATTTCTTTTAGTGAATCTGTTCCTGAATATGTTTAGATAGCTTTTCTTGAAAACTTGCTTATCTATTCTATAACATCTCCCACCTATCCTTTGTTGTATCTTCACTGCATTGTACTGAATTATACTGAATTATTATTTAGATTCTAGACTCATCACATGAAGATCCTACTCCCTCCTTTCTTCTGTAAGCTTACACTTTGGGTGACATAAAATAATGAACAATTTGAAGTCATACATTACTGTACCTTCACTGCCCGTACTCCAGTCACTTCACTTTTTTTGCTGGCAACACAGAGTATTAGTCAAGCAAAAGTGTGAGGACTATTTTTAGTGGCTTCCAAAGCATTAACATTTTTATTACATAGAAGAACGTGATGTGGTTCTGCAGGAGAGACAGTTATTTGTCATCCTGAGAACAAGAGTTCTGTGTTGTATATGCCAAAAGATTGATTTTATATGTGTGTGTGTATATATATATATAACCATCTTTTTTTAAAATATATATTGATCTTACTGAGTTTTCTCATCAAATCTTTGGAAATAGATTAGTATGAACTTGAAGCATAATTTATGTGAGTTTTTCAGGCTGTGCTGATTTTATGGTACACATGTAGTTATAGACTTATGACAAACTATTTGCAAGATGCACTTACCTACTGAGTAGTGTCAACCTTGAAGTGACTGACCTCAATTTGTATGCAGATCTGTGTCCTTTGTGAGTCATAACTGCTTTTTAGTATAATGCCAAAGGGATTGCATAACCAGGAATTAAAAAAGAAAACGGGGAGAAGTCACATTTTTACAATAAACTGCAGAGTGCTCCTGCAAGAAAAAAGCAATCAAGACATTATACAAAGAGCCCCTTTATGGCTTATTTTTTAAATGGTGCTTCAAGGTTTCATTTACTCTTGGGAGGTTTTCTTGTTTGTTTTCCTGTTTACTGACACAAACAACTTTGTGCTGAGGTTGCTGAAAAAAAAAAATATCTTTAGGAGTGTCCGTTCAAAAAAAGTAAATAAACTTATTTCTTTCCTTTGAATCAGGAAGTGAAGCAAACTTTATGTTAAAAGTTCGTCCTCTAGAGAAATACCCTGTGGATCTTTATTATTTAGTTGATGTCTCAGCCTCTATGCACAACAATATAGAAAAACTAAATTCCGTTGGATTAGCTTTATCTAAAAAGATGGCGAATATTTCTCTCGATTTTCGACTTGGATTTGGATCCTATGTGGATAAAACTGTGTCTCCCTATATTAGCATTCATCCAGGTAGAATCCATAACCAATGCAGGTATGTAGTCTTTGTATGCTACTGTAACACTGAGATATTATTTAATTACACAGATATGCATTATGCATATTTATTTTAAAAGCTCTTCAGAATCTTTCTTTGTTTCATAATACGTTGGTTCTCCAGCAAGGTTTCTAAGAAAATGCTGAAAAGTATTATACAATGATTGCTTCTGAATTATCTGGTGAGTGATTTCACAAAAACTGTTTCTGTGTCAGAAAAAAATGTGCTATATTTTCTTTAGAAAAACAAGCCAAACAACATGCTGCTTTGGTATATTGGAACAAGTTTTGCATTTAATTTTGTAGTCAACTGTTGTGTTACTAGTTATTTTGGATATATAGATTCAGCACAAAGTTTTGTACTTTCTATCCTAGGACTTCTCTTCTGGTGTGTAGTTGCATATTCATTAACTCTTTTCTTAAAACTCTGCTTTTGTCGACATGATGCAGTTTCTTTCAGCTCATTTAATGAACAAAAGCAATCCTCTGATCTAATTCCACAGCTGTAATATAAATGAACTCCCATTTTAAATAAGAAAGGTGTTCTGGCTTGCATTTCTTTTTTCATGCTGTCTTTTATACCTTGCATTCAACTCTTACATAAACTGAGGGATCACTTCCAAAACCCTCAGGAGAACAAGATTATTCACAACAAATTCAAATCTGTATAAACCATAATACTTGGAAAAGTTAATATTAACTGTTCTCACCTTCTTGCTTGTTATTAGCTTTCCTGGGAGGACAGGATCCAAAGTTCTGTGAAGTCCATAAGTATCATTTTTTATTTTGGTGGTTTTTTAATTGGGCACTAGTACTGAAATTCATTAGATAAGATATAAATACCTATGTATAAAGCAGTCATCTAGAACGTCTATATAGTGAGTGGATATCAATTAGCACTTCTAGGACACGACTCGTTTTTCGTAAAAGTAGACAGCTACAGAGCTATGAATCCTTACAGTGCTAGTTTCTCGTCATTGAGTGTAACTTGAGTTGATGGTGGACAGGTTATAGTCTGGATGCCTGTACTTGTATGCAACAGAAGTTGAGTGGAAACCTGCTCAGCATCCCTGAATCAGATGAGCACTTCAGCTTGCGCCATAAATGGCACTGCTGTAAATAGGTCGCAGAGCCACAACCTGTGCTGAAGCATTACCTTACTTATGTCAAACTTCATACTTTCTCTCTTACACATAATTTCAAAAAATATTACTTACAACTAAGATGTTACTGAAAATGGAGTTTCCCACCCCTTTAATGAGGTTACTGTTGCTAATCTCGACCTTAATTTTATCTACATTTACTTATTACTAGTGGATGTAGGAACTTAAATTTTATTTTAGTTTTGTTACAGCAGCCTCTGTATTGAGCTATTGAAGGATCTCAGTGTTGTGGTGTAATAGGCTCTTCTCAGGAAAATGAAAAACAAAGCTGTACCACTCCAAAGACATTCCAAAAGGGATCATATACTCTCTCAGATCATACCATCATTCACGTTGTGGGGTTTTTTGTTCTGTACAGAAACACTACATATGTACTGTTACTCTATTAGCTGTTATGTTAAACACATTTCTAAAAAATACCAGAAAAATGCATTTTTCATAGTAAATTAGAATTCATTCCTACTGAACTTAATCTCATATGAAGTTATTCCACTTTCTTTAAGTATTTATTTTACTGTGCATCTGTATGTCTTCATTGCTAACAGGATTTTATACATTAATGGGGATCAATATTTGCATCTCCTTCAAATGGAAAATACGGAATGTGTTAGACTTTTGTTTTGTTTTGTTTTTGTGCAGTGATTACAATTTAGATTGTATGCCTCCTCATGGTTATATTCATGTGCTATCCCTGACGGACAATATAGCAGAATTCAGAAATGCAGTCAATAAACAGAAAATTTCGGGGAATATCGATACACCTGAAGGGGGTTTTGATGCAATGCTCCAAGCAGCTGTGTGCCAGGTAAGGTGCTTATTCACAAAAGACTAAATGGTAATTCAGACACCCATATGTATGTATGTATGTATGTATGTATATAGGTACAACAGTGCCCAAGGTTCCTAAATTAAAAATGTCGGTTCTGGGCCTGATAATGGTAAGATTTCTTCCTTCTTTTCTATTATTTCTCCCTTAACTATACATTAGGAGATCATAACTATACAAAGGAGATAATAAGGAAATGTTTTTCAGTATTGATGTTCTTCACTTCTGGCTTTAACCAGCCTGACCTACATAGGATGGATGATGAAAGCAACTACTTCTTGCTTGCACAGACACATGTATTAATTTCAGTCAGTTATAAAATGTTTCAAAAATTAGAGCTTTCCTTGTGTTCCTAAGTGAAGATATACCATTTGATATTTCTTCTGCTTATGAATGTGTTTGAAAACTGAAAGATCAGATATCTTCTTGTGTAGATAAGAAAAACAAATGTACTTCAAGGTTATCTTAGCTTTTAAAGAATTTATATTTAAAAATAATACAAATTTACTAAAAATTATCTTTCATGTATTGGTGAAAGTTCATCGCCATCTCTCCCGTGCAGAAAGGGATGGAGAAGACCTGCATCAATAGTTCCCAAGCTATGACCATGTTAGATAATAAGAATTTGTTTGCTCTAAAGGGCTAGTTTACATGTTATTTTTCTTCTATGTGTAATACTGCAATAGAAATTTTGCAAGTTGGCTGCTAATCATGGGTTAGCTAATTATGGGTTTTGCTAATGCTCTGCAAGATACTCTTTCTGGTCTTCTTGAAGAAAGTAAGTCAACTCCTTTCCAAATCATGGGCGTGGTGTGATTCTCATCTCCTGGGACGATGCCAGGACAATTCTTTTATCTTGTCCATCTTCACATTCTTTATTTTTTTGGAGCAGTAGAATGAGTCAAGGACAAAAAAAGTAACCCAAACATTCTAAAAATGAACAGTTTGGCCCAATTTTATTTTTGAACTTTGATGAGTTGCAAAACAGGTAAGTAAAAGCCACTCTTCATAGACACTGTGATCGCAACTGTTACAAAAAATTATTCTGGAGCTTTGGAAAAATTCCTTAAAAGTCAGTGTTTCTCACTAGACACATTCCACACTTATGACATGTGACCTCTAGAATAATACATGCTTCCAAAAACAATAGAGTGGAAACATTCATGAGAATGTGGAGGCTTTCTTGCTAACCAAATTATAAACCAAAATGGATGAGAACAATGTGCAATTCATAGCAACCATCATGAGCTATAATTTATATTAATGTGCACTCATTTTGCCTACAGTAGAACTTTGTAACTTGCTCTGTCTTGCTTTAACCAATACATCCCTGTTGCAAGCAGTAGCAGGTTAGGACATGAAGCTACTTTAAAAATTTGGTTGCTATGACGTGTAGCTAGGAGTCTTGAGATGACAAAGTGAAATGATGGAGTCTTGGGAGCAAGAAGTTTCTATGGTGTTGGAGGAGAATTTGGGATTATTTAAGATATAGATATGTTTAGGAATAAAACTTAAAATAACGCTTCTTTAAGGGAATTTTCTCTAGGATTATCTGAGGGAGGCTGATGCCTAACATATAAGCTGGAAAAGACACCTCTGTATTTATTAGCCTGCTATTATGAGATTCTTGATCCCCATTCAGAGCTAGCAGGGAATGAGCCTGAGAAGGGAACTAAATCCCTCTGTGCAAAGTAAAGTAGGGATGGTGGAGTATCAGTCACAAAGCCTGGCTGAGTACATGGACTGTATTGCAGATACATGTTTCACAGGAGATGAAAGTGTTAAGGGAAATGGTAGAGATGAGACAGCATTGTAGGAAGGAGGAAAAAGGAGGAAAAATTGGATTAGTAAAGAAGCACATGGAATAATCGGGAGGGGTAATAATGAAAAAGAATATGAGGTGATTCATGTGTGCCTCTAAAGTTTGATTTAAACCAGCCATTTATTCCTTGCAGGGAAATGAATGTTATGGAAATAAAAATTGGCACCTAAACCAGTTTAGATACCTAACCCAGCCCTGCTATGTCCTTCATATCACTGAATTCCCAAAACACATTGAATTCACCTTTGTGGATACCGCTTTGCTGTTAATCCTGTAAGATGTTGAATAGATGTTGTATTTTGCTGCATAATAAGACATTTCTCAATTTGCTAGTGCATGAAGGCATTCAAACTATTATTGATTTGTTAATCATATGCCCATGTCCTTTCTGGCAAGCCATGTAGGAAAAGGAAATTATAGAATTATAAGAATATAAAGTAAGTAAGTATAAAGTCAAAACAGAAGGTGGGAAAAGCCAATATGAATTAATGCATATTTAATGGTTGTAATGGTTTTTTGGATCCCCAAGAATTCTACAAATGTTATGCATTTGCATTTGTATGTAATAGTGAAACACGTGGTTTGGCAGCTGTTACCCAAGCGCACTACATAGTGCATAACTTGTATATATTTTGAGAGATCGTTAAGCAAAGAAAGTGGTGAGTGAATCTCTGACTTGGCAGTGCTAGTTTTCAGACGTGGGATATGATACATATTTCCACACAAAATGCTTTAAATAGCCTGGTTTAAACTCAGTGCTGCTAAGTGGGGTAATATCTGAAAGTACACTTTCACATTCGTTTTTCATTTTGTTGTTTTAGTAAATAGGCAATTACTGCTTTCTTATGCTTAATTTTGTTTTCTTTTTAGAGCCATATTGGATGGCGTAAAGAAGCAAAGCGACTGCTTCTTGTGATGACAGATCAAACTTCCCATCTGGCCCTTGATAGCAAATTAGCAGGGATTGTAATTCCCCATGACGGAAACTGTCATTTGAAAGATAACGTGTACGTCAAAGCTACAAGTATGGTAAGGTATATGTCATAGATTCTGCCTTCAGAGAAGCAGTGTAAAACTGCGTAAAGGAGTTTTCTAAATTGCTGTCAAAGTATTGCTTTTATTGCAGTTACTGGAATGGCATTTTTCCAGGTAGGCAAGATGTGAAATGAAGTATCAATTACCTGAAAATATAGGAATTGTTTTTGTCTGGGACACAGCAGAGGAGAATGTATTACTGGGTTTGGTGTGGTTTTTTACTGCCATTTCATAGTGATGAGCAATTCTTACATACGTATGTAAGAATTGCACGATCCTGCTAATGAGACAAAGGTAATTGTCATGCTTCCTGGTCACAAGATGCGTTAGTTGCATTGATTGGTAAAACACCATATGTACAGCAGCAGTGAGCTGAATCAGCCATGATGGACTGGGAAATATTCTTGTATCCCAAAGCTTTGCTGTGGTAACTTAGCACTAAGTACATTCAAATCTCACGGTGTAAAGCCAATGAGTGGTAATACATACGTGTGCAAAAAACTGCATCAAATGCACTACAGCAAAATAATCACCTTCAGCAGATATTTTTAGCTTTCAGAATGATTTCTTCAGGAATGTATGACGTAGTCATGAGTGACTGAAGAAAGGATTTTTTTTTCCTAAGATCCTTAGTTTTTAATTGCTTTGGCTGTTTTCTTGAATAAATATGGAACATTTATTTAAGAAACATAAATCACTACTTAATTGCCGCGTAGTCTCCAGAAAACAGAAATATGAACTGTGGGATCATTAGAGCACATTACAGTTTTATTCTTAGTGCTAGCTGCACTTAGCTGCAGTACATAGCCTGTGCTCAGCCCAAGCCAGCAATGTGCTAGTGAAGTCAGTGAGGGCTGCACGTAGGTTGGACTAGACCTGAATTCAATCCCAGCAACTGGGTGTTTACAAGGATGGTGAGGCAGCAGGAAGCAGCCACTGTATGCTGTGTGATCATGAAATGTGGGAGGTTTCCAGGAATCAGTGGGTGTTCGGGACCTTGTGGAGTGGAGGAGGTGAATGAGCGTGTGCTAACAGGAAGGTTGTTTGGATTTCCGATTATCTGATGTTCTTGCTTTCATATACTCCCTCTTCACCTCTTGGGTATTCCCTCACATGTCAGGATTATTTATTTCTCACCAGCCAGTCTGTTCAGTTTCCGTGTTTCTACAGTGCCCCTGGGATAAAAACAACCCCTTCCTTTATTCTACTTAAACTGAATAATACCAAAAATTTCCTTTCCCAAAGCAGAGCATACTTACAGGTTATGATGTCCCTACCTCTATTACTTCCCTG
>NW_010403251.1:13239-50334 GCF_000710305.1 Buceros rhinoceros silvestris
CGCCCCGCAGTTGCAGTGCTATAAATGAGGGGAATTTTGCTCAGCTTATTAAACAATTGCTGAAGGTACAAATCTTTTTCTGGTGTTCAGGATTCCTTTGGTAATAAAAATACTGTCTGTTTCACACACACACACAAAAAAAAAAACCAAACAGAAAAACCTGTGTTTATTTTCTGTCCAACTTGAGTAATTAACTTCTGTTGCAGCTGCAAAGCCTCACCAATATAAAATATAGACAAAATTAATGAATCTCTTTCTAAGGAACTGTGATAGATTGATGGCTGACTGAAGAAAGTGTTTTACCTGATACTCTGGATTCTGGTCTGAAAGATTATGATTTTACTGTCCCGCATAGAATAAGAAATCTCCATGATATTGCTATTGATGTCTTTTATGAAATGAGGTAGTCTTTTTAGCCACCCAGATGAAATGACCTTGAAAGATGCTTAGATCTGTGGTGGCTCATTTTGTCCCTTCTGGCTGCCAGCCCATTTGTTTTTTTCAACTGGGGCTGCTTGTTGCATGCCCAAATGTAACAGTGGGCCTGCAATTAATTATGGAAGAGGGGTAGAATGGAAATTTTTCTCAGTATTAGATATTTTCTGTAGTAGATTTGACATGATACCACAGTAGTGTCTGTAAGGGTAGGGGGTTTTTTTGTTCTCAGTGGTTTATGTGATTATTTTACTCATAGAGATCCATAAAGAAGCTTCAAATGAACAAGTAATATTGGGGCGGGGGGATTAAAAAAAGACTATTCGATATTTAAATGAAATGTCATGAAAGGCTGTCAGCTTTTTAAAAAATAAGTCATACGGAACGTATTTTTGCAGGGGTTTTTGTTATCAATGCAATTTTGTTGGGCTATGCTAAATTAAAGAGCACCTGTAATCACATTGTTTTCCTTCTCTGATTCTTAGCTTCTGGTAGTTCTTTGTGCCAGTTAAGAGGACTATGCTTTATTTGTTTGCATAAGTTTAGCCTTTACATCAGAAGTGTTTCCGGTTAGTCAGTTTTCTGCTTCTTTCTTCCTAACTTTTGCTAAGCAGTCACACAGAGGTCAGCAAAAATCTCTAAGACAGGAAAGGAATCTAGCCCATTTTAATTAGATCTGTGCTTGGTTAACTCACTTTCTGAAATACTTAACATCTGTTTTAGTTATCTTCTCAGCTTAACACAGTAGATTAAAGTAATAAAAAGAATTACGTAACTGGAACAAGAAGGATGATCTAAAATGAAGGTACATTTGCCTGAGCAGTAATGGGAAGAGATAGGACAAAAATACAGGAGGTACCACAAGAATTTATAGCAAGTGAAGTGAGGCTCCATGTGTGAACAACAGTTCCTTATATCATCTCTTTACATGCTTAAAACGAGAAAGATAGTTTGGGTCTGTCTATGATTGTTTTTTTAAAGTCCCTTCTAATAAAAAGAAAAATTTTCTTTCTAATCTGAAGTGGGACTTTAACGTACTGCTAACCAAGAAGGACACTAGTGAGTAAGACCTAGCAAGTAGATGAAAGTTCACCTTTACTTGTAAGCAGACTAGGTAGTTTGGGGATCTAGTTCCTGCAACTCTTCAACATCTATGGATGTCATCTCTTGAGTTCAGTAAGATCCATCTGAATAAGTTTTTGTTTCACAACAGCTCAGAAACCCCCTCTCTGATACCACTGATCAGAGAGTTCTGCTATTAGTTGCAGAGATGTCGAGGGCCCACTCTGCTGGAATTCGGACATGTTTAGAGTAACATGTTAAGACTGACTCATTTGACCACCATCTCATGATCCCTGTACACTGCCCCTGTCATTCACACATTTACAGCACAGGAGGTATTGCAGAACATCTGGTTTCACTTGCCTGTGTCTTGGGACCACTACTTGTGTCTGTGATCTGCCAGCCAGTTGCACGTGGCCTGTAGGGTTGTGCCCCAACACTGTGCTCTGTGGTCATGGAGAAGGAAGGAGGGCTTAGTACTGTGTTGTAAGCTACTGAAAATGACAACAAAGCCACAGCTGCTGCAGTTCACCCACAACTGCTGTTAGTGGGAATGCACGCTCACTGGACCCTCACTCCCCAGCCGGTGCTGTAAGAAGGCCCATTTATTGTTGTGTTACCTACTTTTTATCACTTATCTTAAGGAATATAATCTCCTTCCAAAGGGTAGAGAAGTTGAGAGGGGTGTGGGCTCTGGATAAGATTAAACTGCAGCAAGAAACTCCTTTGTTCTTCCTATACAAGGCCCTTTCTAATGGTGCAATATGATGGAAAATGGATTTTGCCCCCTTGTCTCAGTTCTCTTGGCATTCAGATTACTGTTAGGAGAGCAGCTGACCTGCAGGGTGCCTGGATTAACAAGTGGCACTGGGGAGAAATTAATTGTACAGGAAAACAGAATGTGTTTATGCAAAAAGAGAGACAATAAGGGGCAGATAGTGGAAAATATCAGGAAGAGAAAGACAGCAGAACTTTATGGATGAAAGAGGTTGAAGGACCTGACATAAATGGAGTTGTCCAGATTAAATCCTTGAAAAGAGAAACACAGGCCATGGCCACAGTCACTTCTCTATATTTAGTCATGAATTTTAAGTGTTGAATTTACTTCTTGAGAAGTAATCACAGATATATAGTAAATAAACAGTAACTTCCAGGTATGGTTAATTTAGAGTACTGGAGCAGGACTGATCTCACATAGTCCAAGGGTACAAAGCCCACTGGAACCAGGCAGACACGCTTGTGCTTCCCCAGATCTTGAAGGAAGGGATGGCAGTGCACCTCTTGTTCTCAAATCCATGTCAGATGTCTCAATGAGAAGTGTAGAAGGGCAAGTCTGTGGCACAGAATGCCGTCATAGGTACTTCACCGAACAGAGCAATGTCATTACTGGGGAAGACATGAAACTCATGCTGCCTTCATGCACAAGCATGGTTAGGGAAATGTAGCAGATCATCATGGTGAGGAGTGGAGGCATCACTCCTAAGGCAAGTCTTGGGCATACAGAGAAAGAGACTGCTGTCAACCATAAGTAAGATATGTACAGAATACTGACATTGCTCGAATGTGACCCAGTGGCTGCATTTAGCTGATGTGTCTGATCAATTGTGTCAAAATACATTTCTGAGAAAAAACTTTTCATTACTCACCTTGCTGTTCCCGAAAGCACATGTCATCTCAGTGCCCTCATGTTGTACTTTTTCCCTGACTTTTGCACAAGAACCCACCTATAATTCCGAGGAATCTTGTTAATCTTCTAGAAGTAACATGGACAACATCATATCTATATTTCTTAAGCATCAGACTCAACCAAACAAAATAATACTGCGTGAGTTAATCCTTGCACTGTGCGTCATCCCTGCATAATTGGCGATGGATCATTGATATCCTGATGATTTTTTTTTGCCATGATCTTTTTATTTTGTTGATCCTGCCTTCTTTTTGATGTAGGCCTAGCATTTCTCTGTACATTTAGAAACAAGGATTGGGACAGTTTTCGAATCCTGTAATGTGTCCTGTGTGAAAGATGAGGTTTTTTTCCACTAATCTGCGGTCTTCCCTTTTTTTGTTGTATTTTGCAGGAGCATCCATCTCTTGGGCAGCTCTCTGAAAAATTGATTGACAATAACATCAATGTTATTTTTGCAGTTCAAGGAAGCCAGTTCCATTGGTATAAAGTAGGTTAGAAACCTAACTTATTTTTCCAATTTTGAAAGCACAGTATTTATATTAAAATTTAAAACCGTGCATAAATGATTGTATTTTTCATAGGATCTGTTACCTCTGTTGCCTGGCACTGTTGCAAGACAGATAGAATCACAAGCAGCAAACCTCAATGATTTGGTGGTAGAAGCCTATCAGGTATGATCAGAGTGACGATGTTGAATGCCATTATTTGTACAGAGATTATTTGCCTTTTGCAGCCTGAAGTTGGAATTTCCCGGATCTTGGGTCCTATCTGAAGTCCACAAAGATAAGTTCCCTAATTTTCTCAGTGTCTGGGTTCTGGGGTGTCACTATCCCACGATAGCTTTCAAATTCCCCGGCTGTCAGGGTCTCAGAGCCAAGAGATAGTACTTTCTTAAGGATGCTTGGAAATAATGCTGTATGATTATCTGCACCTGTTGCTATGTAACTTCAAAAGAAACATTATTTGAATTTGGGCATCTCAGATCTTTACTTACAGACACCAGTCCAGACACCACTGTCTAGGCAGTACATAAATTCAGAGAAAAAAGACAGTGCAGGGTCTAGAGAGTTTTGTGGCGAAATTCTTAGAAAATGAACAACAGGTGGGTATTTACAAGGAGGAAGTTTGACAACAGTGGATATTGTGGAAAGCAGGATTTCTGTTGCGCAGAGGAGTGTAATGGCTCGGGGTTTTGAGGCATGGCAGTGAAGAAGAGTTTTAACTTGGATTTGGGATTGAGATTGGGATTTGGGAGATAATGGAAATGGCTTTGTGAACTCTCGTTGAGTTCTCAGCTGAAAGTAATAGTGTGGGAAAGAGCATAAAGTCATTTTTCACAAATGATTGACAGGGAATGGCAGCTTGAAAGTGAAATTGGCATCTTGATAGTGAGTGAAAGATAGCCTGTTAAGAGGGGGCATAAACAGCTTTGAAAATGAAGCCAAGTAGTATACATTTGATGTGCTAGAGCACAGGGACCCCATAGAGCAGCATCAGAACAAATGGTGATGGGTTGGATGGTTGTGTGCAAGTTACATAAACATGTGAGTTCCAAAAGTTGAAAAATCAGTTACAAAGCTACAAGCAAGGTATCAACATGTATTACATTATTTTTAATTACTTGGGCATGGGAAGCTGAAATTATCCATTGTACTAGGGCTATTTGCTTTCAGGAAATCAGCTATAATGTAGAGCTAAGTCCTGTGTCTGTTCCTAGTCAATAGAGTGTGTTTGTGCGTATTTTTCTCGCTGTCATGTTGGAAACATTGTGCAGAAGGCAAAGACAGTCTAAAGCAGAGGAGGTTAGGTGTAGTCAAATTGCAGATAAATTGTCACTGATATTTTACTTCCTCTCATAAAATAGAGAAATTTCATTTTGAATATGGAAGTTTGCAGGAAATTGCTGGCAAAAAATGTTGAAAATCATAGTCCTTTTGTAGACCACTTTTACACTATCCATCCTAAATTGTATCCCAGTTTTTAGAGCACAGTGCAGAGCAAACATGCAAGGAGAGGAAATGAAAATTTACAAAATAACAATTTAGTTCAATGGAAGACTCTGTGGGACTTTCCTGCTCCAGCCACCCTCAGTTTGCTCTTGCCTTATTTTCATTTTTTAAACAGTATCTTTCTTCCCGTAGTAAACCCCGTTGGATTTGATACTTTGAGATTTTTATCGTAGTTTTAGGGGCTTGTAATATACAAACACACAGTTAACAAGGCTTGAATGTTTTGCTTTCTTGAAAGAAAAAGTATTTAGATAAGAAAATAAATTTCGTATTGACGTTGGGTTACAGTGGGCCTCTTGCACTCTAGTCCTAAGCAGGAAAACATTGGGCTTAGCTGTGGAAAACCCTCGCTGAAAATCCCTGGCTAAAAAGTCAAAGATGAGTCACTAATTTTCAAAAAGTTACAAAGATAAACATGTGTTCAGATTCATGTAATTACATTTCCATTTGTAGCAGTAAAAATATCCCACTAAGCTAATTATTTTAATAATAATATGCCAGGAATTTTAATAATGTGTGTAGTTTTCAGCTCATGGGTTTGTACAGAGCTTTAATAAATGTCTAAAAGGTCAAGAAGCAATATTCCTTCTTGGAAGGAAGTAGGATTTTTAGATCATGTAGTAAATACAAGTTACAAAGTAGCTGGGTTTTTCATTATTTTATATTGCAAAAAGCCCTAATGGGAATCAATCAGCCGTTGACTTGTATAGTCCTAACTGACCCATGTAAATCAGTAACTATAATCCAAATAGCCTTTAGATCAGCCTAAGGCTTGTTCAGAGAAAACTTTTCCAAGACAGATGCAAAATAGCAAAAGTTTATAAAGTGTGAAATCAGTTAGGAACCTTTTCTGCTGGATGACAATAGTTGTATGTATTTTTATGTTTTATTTTAAACATGTACCTAAAAAGGCAGTGTAGTCTCTCAAAACAATAAGCAGGTTTTGTTGTGCATGGTACTTAGAATAGATTTTCAGATTGCAAAAAATAGTCTCAAAAATATTTTAGAAAAGCCAAAAGCGTTTTTTATCTGGAAAATGTAATCTCTCTATGAGAATTGCCAGTTCACCAGTTGTGTATATTTGGAATATAATCGGGTCTTTATGCGGGAAACAATGCTCTAATTCATTCCTTTATTCACACAGACAAGCTTTCTTCACTTTTTAGTCGAACACAGGAGCTGTACTTGGTGTTTGTCACTAATGCACATTATATGGTGAGATGCAGTGCAACTAAAATTCCTTTTCTGGTTACAGAAACTAATCTCTGAAGTGAAAATTCAAGTGAATAACCAGATCCAAGATCTTCATTTCAATATCACTGCAATCTGTCCTGATGGAAGTAAAAAAACCGGCATGGAAGGATGTAAAGATGTGGGATATAATGAAGAAGTACGTTGGTAGTTCTTGTTCTTCAAGGAACTAAGATACTTATTTTTCTGTTTGGTTGGGTTTCAATGGTGTGAAATCTTCTAGGGATTTACTTAAACTGAGAGTGGATTTATGTGATTAATGATCACAGACTCTCCTTTATTCTCTGGTTTTATTTTTCCTGAATCTTAATTTAATTCTCACTAATCTCATGGAACTAAGGCTCAAAGCTTTTCCTGAAAGCTAACGTCCATTAAAACTCTCCTCCTTTGTCCTCCACTGGGCACAATGGCCATGTTCATTGTGATGAAATCTGTACGCAAAGAGCTTGAAAAATAATCACCCGGTGGAAAAGAAACACTGGAATTGGCGTTCCTTGGGTCCGTACCAAACGTCACCTTTCCCTCTTCTTTCTCTAGCAGTCTTCATGCACAATCAGGGTTGTGGCTAATTAGTTTATTTTATAAATCAAATTAATAAAATTATTTATCCCCATTTGGATCGGTGCCACCTACTGAATGAAAGGGATAGTAAAACTGGAGCATCGTGCACCATGAAAATGGGGGGGAAGATGTTTGGCTAGTACAAAGAACACGGTTTTCTTCCCAGAGCAACTTCTCTGTGCCTTGATATATTTATTTAATTGCTTGGACTAGTAAAGTAATTAATTTAGCTTGCCAGGAAGATGTCTGTGTTTCTGCAGAACAAGGTCAAGGAGTTCTTTCCTTTTTGACATGTACATATGTCTCAGCTGATACGATTTTGCTTGTGTCTGTGTGCAGAAATAATGAAACAAATCAGTTGATTATATGTGTGAACTTTAAATACATTCATTTAGATATATTTTATGCTCTTCTGAATTTTGTCTGCATGACTTGCTGATGATTAGCTTCTGCAGTTTAAGAGAGATTTGCTGTTTTCTTCATCTCTTTCCAGTGTTGTTCCCTGTGCATGTCATAAAGAATAGGACTGGAATTTGTTCTGTTTAATGAAAAGAAAAATATTTATATCTGTTTCTTTTTAACAAAAAGCCAAGCCAGCTAATTGTAAAAGGTTGCATGCGATCCTAAACCTCTACCGCTGTTGAAAGTTAGCCATTCTCAAGAGATTTATTGTAACTGTAAATGCTCCTTTCAGTATTTGTTTACAGGCAAAATGCTTTTCCTTAATTCTCACATTCCTTTCATTGTCTAATCCTTATTCCTTCCTTTTCTTACCAAAACACAAAGTGTATTATATTCTGGAAGAATCCTATGACCTCTTCAGTATGCAGAACTAACTTTGGCTGTTGGCTAATGTCAGCGTTTACGGTGTTGTAATTTAGTCACAGTATGTCTAATCTTTCTGCTGCTGTGTTCGGACCCTTCAAACTTAACAATTTGAGACATGTGATCTGCCCTTCCCTCCTATCTCTCTGCCATCCGTCCAGTACTGTGATGCCCATGAAGATGATGTTTCCTAGCAGGGCTCTGTGTTGAACAGAATGCACATTCTCTAGCTGCAGCCCATCCTCCCCATGTGATACGCACCTGCCACATGAATTAATTACTTCACAGCCACACTTCATGCATGGAAGGAAGAAGACTCATGCACGGAGAGTGTAGGCAGCTGAGGGGTTATGTGTCTAGTGGCACATTTGAGAAACAAGAAGAAGAAAAGCAAAGGGCGAGACAAAGCCTGTGTGCCCCCTCAATAGACATTAAGCTCATGCTTTTACACAGCATTCCTCTCCTGTTGTCCATGTAGGCAGCCACAGCCCCACTCGCCACAAAGCCACCATTGTCCCCAAAGGCTCAGCTGTTCTTGTGTGGAGGCGCAGCGGGAAAGGGAGACAGTGATGAGAAATGAATGGCCTTAGTCTTTGTGGTTAGTTTGAACCCCATATGTAATCAGTTTCTTAGGTTTTCTCTTTTTTTTTTATTTGGAATTCTCCTATTCTTTGCTAAAGACTAAAGGTATTTGCTCCTTTTGGGCTTCTTGCTCAGCTTTTCCTCTTGGTTATATCTTCTGTGTGAGGAGGTGAGGAAGAGTTGTTTTCCAACAGCAGGCTAAATAGCTGTAGTGAGAATAACCTGTCAGAAGCCTACAGGTCAAAAAAAAAAAACCAACCCCAAAACAATCATGAAATAGATGATTGCTGGCCAGTCAAAGTATCACATATGTGAGAGCTGTCAAAGAGTTTTGGTAACAATTGATGCAAACTCTATGGCAGTCACCTAACCACCAAAATGATCCAGGGTTCTGTGCCCTGGACTCTGAAAAGCCATGGGGGCTGATGCTGCAGTGGCCATTGCTGGGGCATGGTGATGATAGTCATGACCTGGATCCACTCTGAAGCAGCACTTGGTCTGCTCAAGACCACAGTACGAACAGCAAGGCCCTCACTCCATCCCCTCTGTCGGAGTTGGGAAAAATAAGCTGCTAGTAAGGTGTTAGCCATTTCTGGGGTTTAGTAGGAGCACATAGGGCCACCCAAAACACCTGTGTGGTTCCTCTTTGCACAGACTATTTCTGCAGCAAGAATGTTCATTATAGGTTCTTTTTATGAGGAGTGTTCTGTTTCTGCTTGTATATTGTCTTGCTCAGTCTAGTCCAAATTTTCACCTAGTAATTTCTGTAATATAACAGAATGTACACATTAAATAGTAACAGGAGGATGATGATAGTAATTCTACTACTATTTAACTCATATTAAACTTGTCTTTTGCAACTGTCTTTTCTTAAGATGAGAAGTAGAATGCTGTCAATCTTCTATTGTTAGGATTTTAAGTGTATTTGTGATGCCTATCGTTAGTACTATACCGTATTTGACAAATGGCTAGTCATTATTAGCTAGTGTTATTATTAGCTAGTGCTTTATATATGTGTTTAAAATTTTAAGCGATTTATAGGAAATAATAATTATATAAAATCTGTATTTCTTCTTAGGTACTTTTCAATGTATCAGTTACAATGAAAGGATGTGATACAACTGGAGGAGGAACCTATGCAATACTTAAGCCTATTGGTTTCAATGAAACCGTCACCGTCAGTGTGCAGAAAAGCTGTGCTTGTTGGTATGGGGACAGTTCAAGGCACAAAAGAGTATGGGCTGATGAAACCTTTTCTGATGGCAAACAGTCCCATTGCAGTGACAGTAATTGTAGCTCTAATAGAGATATGCTTCCTTCTGAGAGGTGCAGACAACACTGGGACCAGCCCATCTGCAGCGGTCAAGGAAATTGCATAGATGGGAAATGCTTCTGCTACAAAAACAAGCTAGGCAAGGTGTATGGCAAGTACTGTGAAATGGATGATTTTTCTTGCCCCTATCATCAAGGAAACTTATGTTCTGGTAAGCTTCAGAGTTTATGTCTGTGTTTTGAGGGTTGGTTTCGGTTTGGTTTGGTTTGGTTTTCTGAAGCTTGTATATATGATGCAGCTGAAAACAATTATATAAGGCTGTCAAGTACAAGAATTCTGTGTAAAGAATTAGTGTGTGTCATGCTCCTGGGCTTTCTTCACCACAGAAGTATGCACTGGCTTCTAAACTTTGGCTCTTTTTAGGGGATTTATCGAGTTTTTTCTGGTTTAAGATTTAAATCTCAAACTTCTTCAGAAGTAATGATACTGGTATCTCAGATAAAACAGTAACATTATTCCAGAAGGTAAGTTGATTGATTGATTTCAGTCAAATGGGAGCAGGAGATACTAAGAGTTTAGGAGGAATCATAACTTCCAGATAAGGTTATGATTTTCTCACACTCTGAATCACTCTTGTGAGAGATATAGTGACACTTGATTTCAAATACTGATATATATGTTGCCACCGTTTGGAACACTTGCTCCAAAAAGGAAAGTGTAAGAGAAACATAAAAAGGGAGAGTTGTTAGAAATTCTTACTCTTTTTGTGGCCAACTTTATGTTTTTTAAAGGAAGCATGCAAATGAAAATTGCATATGAACAGAATACAAAACATGTATTTCAAGTTTGTGTTATTAAGGAAAAATGGGATTGAATCAGTATCATTACTGTTTCTCTACCAGAATTATTTTTCCCCTCAGAAATAATTAAGTATTTTAAAATCCATACTGCTCTCCTGCATCCTTTCATTTCACTGTATACTGACCAGCAAGTGAATTGAGAGACCAATCTTTTTCGACTACAGTTGGACAAATTGAGAGTCATACTATGGACTTTTGTAAAGTTGTTTTGCTGTTGGTCTGCTGGTGACTGTGAACTTTACATAAAATGAAGAGAAATATGCTTTAAATACTTCATTCCAACACAAAGAATTACAGTTCATCTTCTCACTCTTCTTTTCAACCCACTTTGAAAATTTACTGTATCTTAACCATAAGCAGACATTTCAAAATTACAGGCTCCGAAAGCCTGAGATGTAGTGCCCTGACTGGCAGAGGAGATAGAGGGATCTTTGTCTAAGAGGTGTTGGTGGCTGTCACCTGTGATGGAATCCTGCTCTAGGGTACCACAAGGGGAACCTGCTGCCCAGAACCATGGCTGAGCAGTGTTCCGCTTTATAGGATGTTTTCCAGTGCAGAACTTTGCTTTGATATGTCCTGTGATCCCATTTCCCCCCTTAATTTTGCCCAGCCCAGGTAAAATTTGCGGCAGCTTATACCTTGGCTTCACTCCCATTTAGGGTATCCCATCTGTTAGATGGGACTCTCTCCTTGCACCTGCTCTGTGGATCTGTGGAGTACAAGAAGGGCCATCACAGTTTGAAACTGAGGTACTGCCGAGGGATAGTTTCTGTGAAACTTAGGTACTGCCGAGGCATAGTTAAGGAGACCTCATGAGAATTTGCTAGACCTGCTTGTGCTTTATGCTCTATTTCTATATTTCTTAAAGGTGCTCTCATGTGCTGTAAAAATGTGGCTAAACATGTACACCTGCCTGAATCTGCTACACTGTGGAAAACATATGGATTTTACCCTAAAGCTCCAACTGCTTTGCCGGGAAAATTGTGAAAGCCACCAGAGGTTCTTCATAGCCTTTGAATTGTTGAGGCTGTGGATTTTAAGTTCTTATTAAACCACCTGCAGTTCCTAAGCACAGCATACCCACCTGACCAGCTCAGTCATCTCTCCTTTAGAAAGGAAGAAAAGCAGTGCTGCCATGTGTGCTTCTGAAAAGAAAATGAAAAAACCCAAAAAACCTACAACCTGGCATGTGCACATGAGCTTAATACCCCTTCCTCCACTGAATCTTGCTGTTTATTTGAATTGACTGCTTTCTTGCTAAAGTTTGTTTAGTTTGCCTGAAGACTGTTTTCCTGGTCACTGTCTAATTTTTAATCCCCACTGCTTTGATCCAAGACAAAAAGGAAAAATTCTAGAAAAAGATTTTAGGATGACATCAAGGTAGCAGCTTTTTCTCAACTTAACAATAAACAGCAGCATAAATATGTATCATGCTGGTAATTTCAGCCCAAATTGTTGACTTAAAAAACTAATTAGCAACCCAAGGTCTTTTAACGTGAAGGACCAGCAATACAAACCTATGCATATAAAAATGGACTTTCTATGTTTTCTTCAAAGCACATGACTCAAGACTATCTGTGTTATAGGTAATGGTGAATGTGAAGCTGGTAAATGCAAATGCTTTGCTGGCTGGGAAGGTGACCGTTGCCAGTGCTCAGTACAATCAGCAAAGCACTGCCTGAATTCAAAGGGCCAGATTTGCAGTGGAAGAGGAAAATGTGTATGTGGAAAGTGTGAGTGCACAGATCCAAGAAGCTTTGGCCGTATGTGTGAATATTGCCCTACTTGTAACAAAGCCTGTGAAGAAAACTGGTATGTTTCTTGTGCTGGACTTGACTTTTTAACTCTGCAGTGTTGAAGAAAGGAGAAATATTTCTAGATGTGTGCTATAATTCCAAGATATTTAGTCTGCTGGAAATTGAAACAGTTCATACTCAAGACTTTTCTCTATGTGGCTGAGGGGTTCACACTGGCAGTTAAGAGAATTGCACGTCCGTATCTCTGTTCACCAGTCTGTGTCCACCTTTCAGCTTTGTGAAGTCAAAGGAGGTGTGTCCTATGAGTATCATTTTTTCATACATTTATTAAAAGATGGTTCTTCGTATGAAATATGGGTTGTCCATAAATTTGGAGTTTTAAAAATGGACGGTAGATCCTACTCTTGAATTCCACCGAGTCCAATAATGTTCTCCAAAACTGTTTTTGCACTCTCCTTGTGCTTCTCAGCTGAAAGAAGAAGGTGTGGAACAAGAGCGGTACCTGTGCATTATCACTGCCATTGGTCAGCAGAGCAGAGCAGAACTGGTCTTACCCAAAGAACAACATTCTCCATTACTCAGTTTTAGACCACTTAGTCTTTGCCATGCTAGTTTTAAAACATGTAATTTTTTCTTGTCCGTGTAAAGGAAGGGACAGTGTGGAGGTTGAAATAAGCAGGCCAAGAAGGAGAGAAGCTAGACCAGGCTCTCAGTGGCACACTGAGTGGTGCTGGCTTAAAGAGTCAGCGAAGCCCCATGCTTGGTCATGGCTCTTCTGTGTCCTGCCATCAGTACATGTAACGTTCCACATCGCACTGTGGCTGAGGGGGTGAGAGATCAGCCTTTCATTGGAAAGGGAATTGTGATAAAAACAGAATTGTTGTTTATTTATATTCACTTGAATTATGGCGCACCTGGTGCATAGGCTGGAGAGCCAAACTGGGCTGTGCCTGAAAAGGTGACTGCTAAGACTTCACTCAATAAAATGCAGTTAGCCTTGCTGGCTTATGCTTGTTCAAAGTCATTGTGAAATGTGTGCCTTTAATAAATTCAGAAGTTGTCATAGCTTCGTTAAAAATTGAGTCAGGGCTTTTTCAGGATCGCTTGTGATGTCCATCTTCTCCAAGGCTATATGGTGAATATGGTTAGACTGACAGCACTGCCTCCCACTGTGCTGCTGACCCTCTGAACTGCCCAGCAGTGGGAATTTAAATGGCTTTGTCTTAACATAGCATCCAAAAAAATACTAATAATGCTGTGTTTCCCCCACCTATCTCTACCCTTCAGTTCCAGCGTGCATCCCAATGAGACAGATAAATAAGGAAAAGACTAGGACTGAACTGGAGGGTGGTAGCTGAAGAAAGAGTGCTGGACCCTTAGCTACACCCCCTAAAAAACTCACATCACAAAATACAGAGCAGGGAACAAAGCCAAAGCTCAAAGCTCAAAGTCAAAAACATGTTTTACTTTACAACTTCTGACTAGTTTGTTCTGAGAAGCATCACAAGAATAAAATGCTGAGAGACGCATCACATTTCAGAAAAAAGTAAATAAATGTCGCAATGTTTTTACTAACAACAGGAAAGCATTATGTGCAAGCGATACATCAGCTTGTTGATACAATATCATTAAGGAGAGAATAGAGAAGGACATGGGGTTTTAATTACATTTTTATTTTACAGGAATTGTGTTCAGTGCCATCATTCTAACAATGCATCTCAAGCAAGACTTGACCAGTGCACAACCTCGTGCACTTACCTGCTGCATTATATTGACCAAACTTCAGGTATGTGACATTTTCTAGGTAATTTTAATAAGATATGAAAATCTGTTGGGATTAATAATTGAATTCACCACTGTTACAATGTCTTTCAGAGAGTGTCATGTAATGATAACAACAAAGCAAGCAAGCAGGAAAAAGAGAAAGATCACTTATAGCTTCAGGGAAAGTAAAACATAAGTAATAACAGGAAATGTGATTGGCAAGAATTGCTAAATCAGATTTCCCATCTCCTTGAGAATTCAGATCTAATAACAATGAATCCTGCCTGAGCAACGCTTAAAGAAATATTTATAAAAATGTATTGTGGCATCTGTATGTTTTATTGCTTTGGAGATGCTTGCATTATTTGACATGACCAGGAACAAGGAAAAATTAAGTAGAATGCTTACCTCGCATTCAGTAATGTTAAATATTCCTTTCAAGTATAAAAAACTGCACATTTATGAGGGCTGTGGAAGAATAATTTTTTTTTTAAATAAAATCTCGTAAAGCTTAACCAGTCCATGCTGCCACAAAAATGAAGGTAAATGGTTTCCTTTTGTCACTTTCCTTTTTTGTACATCTTTTTAACCTTCCATTGTTCATAAATGAGGAAACTAACTGTGAATACTTTTCTCATAACTTTAGTATTAATTTGGAAAGTTTACTGTGTGAAAGACGTCTACCAGTGAGGAGAGCACTGGGCAAGGATTCAATATAGCACATTTTCTTTCATATTTCGCCAACGATCCGCACTGTAATGTTGTGAAGATTAAACTGTATTGGCACCGTACATCTAACACCTCATCCTCTCTATTTTCAGTTCACTGGCTTATAGGGAGTTTATGGTGGCCAACACAGTCTGAGTCTTAGTGCTGTAGATTAAAGGAATATAAGTTTCACCATTTTTCTGGAGTGGATCTTAATGAGAATTGCCTTTCTTCATATGCTCCACTTTAAAAGCTGGCATATGGCAACTTTTCCCCTTAACTTCCCTTATTTGCCCTTAACTTTTATCAGGCTCATGTTACATTTATGTGACATCACTATGTGGTGGTAGGTACACCTGTGTTTAAGGGATGTGCCTATTCCATATGTTAGGCTTTACACTTGTGTTTTCCTTTCATTGCAGAATGTTTCTCTGGACGAAGCTACTTTAGAGTCTTTTCCATAATCTTTATAGTTACCTTTCTGATTGGGCTGCTTGTTGTCCTTATCATCAGGCAGATAATTCTGCAGGGGAGTAGCAATAAAGTTAAATCTTCAGCTGATTACAGAGTATCTGCAACAAAGAAGGTAATTTATTTCAGAGCCATCATGTTCAGTAATCTTTTTCTTGCCTATGAAAGTTAGCTAATTATTGATTAAAATTGTATCTTCTCCTTCAAGGATAAGATGTTTTTGCCTACCGTTTGTACCAGAACAGTAACGTACAGACGTGACAAACCAGAGGAAATAAGTATCGACATCAGCAAGTTACGGTTAAATGAAACTTTCAAGTGTGAATTCTGAAGACAGTGTGTTTTCTGCGAACGTCTACTTCCATCATGCTCGACTTTTAAAAAGTTACCTTTTGTACTCTGTCGGAGTCTTGACTGTTGCTGTGTGGTTTAGTGTGGTGTGTTTTGTTGAGTACTGTAACAAAGTGACATGTAAGCATATTCACATAATGTGACTATGTTTGAAACTATAGCTGCTGTTTTGGGGGGTTGTTTTTGTTTTGTTTGTTTGTTTTTGAAAGAGGAATGTGCGTTACTACTGTTCAGGTATATTAGTGTTTATGTAGCACTTTAGCATATTCTAATTTATTTAGTTATGGCCTAGAATGTAGATATGTAGATATGAACTGGTCTGACAAAGCACTGATCTCACTCTACATGTAGCTAGTACTGATGTGCTCTGTGGGAATGGGCAAAAGCTGTGACTGAAATATTAACATTTCTGTATATTATAGCAATATATTAAACTATTCAAATGCTCTTAAATAGAGTAAATGGTACTTTTATAGTTCTTTCAGTTGACAAATTCCACTGATTTCTCTGCTTTAGCCTCTTAACTTTTCCTTGTTGCTTGATAAAAATGACTGGATTAAATGAAAGCTTGGTTACTGGTGTGGGTGTATAGCTGTGAGTGTATACGCACACACGCATGCACACACACAGGTAAAATATATATCTAGGGGGTTTTATGTATAATGTCACTTAGAGATAATTTATATATGATAAAGAGTAACTTTTAGCTTTTTTACTTGTTTCAACATAAAAACTTTTATACAAATTTTAAGATATTTGGAAACTGAGTAACTACAGAGAAGGAATTCCTCTATCCAGCAGTGTAGTCTACGTGATGATCACTGCCGGCTGACTTCACCTTTGGAGTCAACACCATTGCAAGTAGATAAATTACACCAGAGCTGTGTTTGGTTTGCTAGCTACATGTCAGTGTTTTGCCAAATAAGGGCTTTGTTCTTTTTGTGTGATGTCACACATAAGTCTGGTTTTACATACGTGCTCTTTTTTTCTATGTAAATGAGTTTTTGTGAATTTTTATGTAACCACTTCAATTCTTGTGACTGTGCATTGAGCAATGTGTCCAGTGCGATGCAAAAAAATGATTGCAGTTTGGAAGAAGGTGAGCAAAACAGGAGTCTTTTTCTCAAGAGAGAACATTCACTGACTTCATAAATGTGGGATCAAATTCTGCCTTCAGAAATATGGAAAAATTCTTCTAAACACAGTGGGACCAATATAAGCTTATCTGAGAGCAGAATTTGAGCTACAAGGTCAAGTAGAAGCATTTTTTTTATCCCCGAAACCATCTAGAAGTCATGTTATTGTTATGTGCTAGTTGAAAGAGTCAGCCAACTTTTGTACTAACTTTATGCTGTCAAAACCCAGTGAGAATCTGATCAACCTCTAATGCACTAAAATCTTGCTAGCAAAAAGAAAAATAGTCTCAGAAGACAGTATGTAGTGTCTCATTTTAGCAACATTAATTATTGATACTAAATATTGTTCTGTACTTGCCATAGGTGAGCGTTACAGAAACCAAGCCGGACCTCTTCAGATGCAGTTTTTAGAAACTCGTGTATATTTATATTTCCTATTCTGTATTTCTTCTGTAAATTCCCATGGGAATCTGAGGAGTATACATGTGAAAGGAAGACAGGATGCAGAACAAATTATAAGTATTATGGGAGTGTTCAGTTTCTTGGGTTGTAGATCAGGTGGGATTGAGGAAAATAATATAAAGACAATGGACCTTCCATTAAATTGTCATAAAAGCTTTAGATTTTAGGGTTTGTTTTTCAAAAAAATGTAAACTGGACTCTTAAATGTTGCTAAAGCAGGGTTCAAAGTAGTCCCTGAGCTTTCTACCATACAGGTAAAATTGTCTCATTTAAAGAAAAGGGGTTTTTTTTACAGTGATTTTGATTTTAGTGATAGCTTAATTGTAATATCTTAATTATAGATTAATCTGTAAACTATTAAGTATATCTTAAACTTTCATTTTCCTCTAAAACACATAGAACCATTTTCGTCCTATGTAAATTAACAGATTCCAAACAATTGGTTTCAGTGAGATAAAGAGAAGATTGGTAAAGGTTTGCCTGCTATTGTCCTTATCACAATTCATTCATATCTTTGAGCAGGAAACAAAATCTCTGATTATCTGTTTCACTTAACAAAACAAAACAAAACAAGCAAAGAGAGTATCTGAGTATTTAACAAAAGATGTGATTATGCTTTCTTTAGACAGTGTGATAATTTTTTTTTAACAAAAAAAAATTGCTCAGACTGTATTTCTCATAATGGCCTTTAACACATTTACTGAAGAGACAGCTAATGCTTTTTCTTTAGAAATTACTTTTCATTGTTAGAGGGAGTTAAATTATGTGGTTAGGGGACAATGGAGCTTGGTTCTTTGTGGAAGAAAGAATTGAGCTGTAACACCCATCTTCCAGAGACATCACAGTGCTACTATTTTCTTTTGCAGCACTTGGTTGGCATTGCAGTGCTGCCTGTGAAGGGTCATAGCCAGTATTCCTTATCAGACACCTGCCTGAACGTTTAATATGCTCTTGTCAAATAGAGCAGGACAAATTAGGCTGTAAGCTGCTTGCTGTCCTGAGGTTCAAAAAAAAGGATATTACCAAAAAAATTAAGCAAAAAAAAAAGTTGTTTTTTTGTGTCTCCCTCATGGCTTTGCTGTATTGTGGAGGAGGCCAGTGAAAAAGAATAAGCTGCTGCTAATGTGACAGGTCAAGGCTTTTAGAAGGCCCGTGGGGAGCTTATACAGAGCAGGATCCTTGGGAGGAGGCTTTGTTTCTAGGGATGGAATCTATCCATGAGAAACTCTGTCTTTGCTTGGTACTTGTTTCCCTCTGCCTTTGACCATGTTTTTCAGAGGAGCTGCTGCAGGAGATGAATAGCCCAACAAAAGCCTCACTATTTAGGGAGCTGTGTTCTCTCAGTACATGACCTTAAATGAGAAAGCAGCCTGTAATTCACAAGGAATTTCCTCAGCAATTGCAGAAGGACTTTGCTTCCTATATTGCTTAGTATGAGAGAAATTAATTACTTCATATTAGTTTTCAATGTATTGTGCATCAAAGATGCTTGTAAAAATATGGAGAAAATTATCTAGCCTCAGAATAGAATGTCCCAAACTTCTTAAATAAAACTTCTTACATTAAGCTTCTTCAAAAAATGAAAAAAAAGTCAGATGATTTGTCTACGTGCCTGTATCCAAAAATATAGAGGCAGATATTGTTGCATCTCATCCTTGGTTTTGGGAGTTGTTTTTATATTCTCTCCCACAAACAGAGCACATGCATGACTTTTCACAGGAGATTTGTTAATGTTAAAATCCATATGTATAATTTTCAAATTCAAATCTCACTTTTTTACCTTTAACAGGTTGTTTGTCTAATATTTCAGAAATGACATGCTTATACAATTAAAAAGTATGTATTTTACTTCAGATTTTTTTATAGGCTCTGAAGTGAAGAAATACTATGCATTGATTATTTCCAAGCACTATGAGTATATTAGCAACAGTGCTACAGAAGTGTGTGGGAAAATAGCTGATTCATCCAGGAAGCGTGCACATGGTATGTGAGGAATTTTCATTGTGCCCAGCTGATATTCCCTTTACATTCACAAGGAATGTTGAAAGTGAACCTTAAAAGGGAAAGACATTTGTATAGGCATAATTTATATTTTATCCATTATTTTCGGCTGGATTTATTTTTTCCTTTCTATGGTGTCATGAAAACCTGCTATGTAAAGTATTCTTCAGGCAGCTGTGGAAAAAATTATTTTCCCGGTCTGATCATATATAGTATTTGCTTCCTGCTTAGTGTGCATACCTAAATGTACATGCGTTGCAAACTGCAGAAGTGAATGTGTGAAGAAATTTCAAGAAACCCTTAGTCCTAAAGTAGCCGTAAGGCCTAGTGATGGCCAAGGCAGAGAGATGCAAGGGCACTGCTGCCTGTGCAGGGACTTGAAAAGGACGGCATCCTCCGCAGGCACAATGTGTCCTACAGTTCCACACAGCAGCTCTACAGAGACCATACGTCTCCATTTGTCAGGGCAGGAATCCTCTTCAAAGTTGGTTGACTTGGCAGAAGCGGTACAGTTTCTGTCCTGGGCTCTTGACCACATGTTATCCTCAGCACTGCAGGCTTTTTGCATCTTTACTCATCAAAAAATGCTTGCATGTAACGTAGCAAGGGAGCACCTGTGCCAGCACATACTGTAACCTTGTATGCTACAGACCTCCATTAAAGCTTCTGTGGGCATCTGCCCATTGACTTCCCACCAGCCCCAAGATCTCCACCAGCCACTATTAAGGAATGCAAGCTGTAGCTGGGAGAGGGCACTTCTTGTAGAAGCATTCATGCTGAGTCAGTGCTGGGTGACACATACGCTGCGCTGACTAGGAGTGAAGCATAGTGCCAGTGTTCTGGATGTCCATTTGCCAGAGAGGGGAAAGGTTGTTTCACTAAGCAGAAATGGAGCGGAAGTTAAGAAGAACACTACATTTTAATAATGACCTTGACACTGCTCTGATGCACAGGCATCTCATGGATCTTACTGAGAATTGAAATTCATGGAGAGAGAAAAAGGTTAAAATTAGCCAGCATGAATGCATTTCTATAGTGAGCCAAATCAGTGGGGTTTCACTGAGTGCAAGCCAGCTTAGGATGGTTGGCCTTTCTGGGGGGAAAAAAAAGAAAAAGAAAAAAACTTAAAATTAGTAGATTCTTAAGCTTTAGAAATGCTGCTCTGGAGTGCATGTTCTCTTTGTTTCCTTTTCTGCACACTGCCTTTAAAAAAAAAAGGTACCTACTTATAAGGAAAAAAAAAAATAAATGTCTGGCATTTGTTAAAATAATGGCTTCTACCCAAATCCTAGTATTTCATCCTGATCCCTATATTGTGCTTGGGCTGTTTCAGTTATATTTTGAAAGGGTATGTTGAAAGATGAAAGATTCTTTTGGGAAGGCATTAGTGTTGGATGAATTCACTGTGCTAACATCTTCACTTTTACCTACTACTGCTTTAAAAAATAAAGCTATTTTAAAATGTCTTATTTAGCAATGGTGTGACAGCTATTAATAATACTACAGTTTTTAACATTCTGTTTAACATATACTAGCTTTTGTAAAAAAAGCATATACAGATAAATAATGTTTCTCTAGATTTTATGCATAGAGAGTGTTAGTAAGGGAAGAGGTTTTAAATAAATTTATAAATTCTTATTGTTCGTTTTACATTTTAAATGATACTTTTAAATCACTTCTTTTGTTTGTCTGGAAATATTCTGAATATTTTATTATTTAAAATAGTATACTTTTATAGCTGATTATTAATTTCAGTTGACTACTAACTTCTATTTTGATATTTATTAATGAGTTGACACTGTAGTATATTGAGATGTTTATTTTTCTATCAGAGCTGTAACAACTATGACATAGCATTATTTTAATGCAACATCATTGTACTTGCTCTCTAAAAAATAAAATCAATATTTAATCTATATGGATTTTTCATACTTTTAATGTTTAATATATCTGTGATAAGGTGAACAGGAGATGCTCACCTACCTTTAAAAATACAAGGTGCATTTCATTAAGGTGCATTACTGTCTGCAAAGGGAAGCATATGATTACAGTCATTTTTAAGTGGAATAATACTGTCAGGAGAAATACAATGTAGAGAATACCATGCTTATCAGATGTAGGCAGGCAAACGAATGCACATTCTGGGTGAACTTTGAGAAGGGGGGAAGGAACATGATAGCAATTAGCAGTTCGGAGGTGCTTGCCCAACCCAACTGAGACATGAATGCTCCAGGATGTGTTAGCACTTTGTAGGGGACAAGAAGATATATCTTGTAGAAATGTGATCTGTAGATTGACAGGTGGCTATGATAGCCTTTCTTCTGCTTTGTGCTGTTGGGTTGTAGAGGAGCTGGTTTTCTGGGAATGAGTAAGTCTCTCCGCAGATGCCTCATCTATGCCACTCACTGAGGGCTTGAGTTCCTATATGAGTACTGGTGAAAAGGCACTAGATTGGGAAGGTGACACACCTCAAGCTGAATCAATACTCGCTTTTGCTTTGCATAATGCCATGAAATCTCTCATGAAAAGGACTTCAAACATGTTCTCTGTAAGGACATTCCAAATTTGGGCTGTAAGACCATGAGGCCTTGGTAAGACACAGCTGTGGCACTCAGACACCTGACAGACCAACTGATGAAACTACCTGTTCATGCTTCTAACATAATCTCTGGGGTTGAGAGGGAGAGCTAAATCAAGTAACAACTGATATATGCTTAGTCATCACCTCACTTCAGGTCCAGGAATTAACAATATGACAGAAAAACCTGGGAAAAGGTGTACAGCAAACCTAGAAAGAAAAAAAATAAGTGAATATCACAAGGACAATCTGTTCATCTTTGTTGCTGCTTCTATCAGACAGAGCAAGAAACATAATTGCGGTATATGCCTGATGAGACTGGGGCAGGAGTTGTCAGCCTTCACTGACCCACAAAGCAAGCTCATGCAACCAGTTCCACATGCACATTGTCCTTGAAAGCTCTTTACTGAGGGAACATTAATGTTGTCACCAGCTCAGATTAAACATAAACCTAGGTCTGAATTTCAGGCATATAATGTAAGCATATAACTTGAACCACAGACACAGGGCTTTATTTTTCCATTTGATAGTAATCTCAAAACTGTGGTAGGTGTTAACATTTAAGTTCCCTACAGACAGTGATCTTGGCACCGAGCTGTGTTGCATACCCTGTGTGTTGTGGAGTGACGGTAAGTGACCTCTGTGAAGCTTTTCTTTCTACCTGTGTCCTTAAATTCAGCAATGAAATCACGCCTGTGCACTTTAAAATGTCCAGATAATGACAGATAAGGTTTTTGATGCTAGGGACATTGTATTTAGTCAATTTTTATTCACATCCACAAAGCTGTCAGTGAGGGCACAACAGTGTCCTAAATTGGCTCCAATGTAATGCAACTGCTATTTTGTTGCATATTCCTTTAACAAAAAAGAGGCCTGCTGTTCAGTCTATCCAGAGAGGAAAGAAACCTAAACTACAGCCTCTAAAGCTGGAAGAGGGAAGAGATCCTGACTTCAGCCACTTTTTTGACACTAGTCATGTAGGTGCATGCTATCACAGAATTCCCCTCCCTTTGTAGTAGGTGCAGAATTTGATCCAATATACAGAGACAATGGCATTAGGGGCGGTTAGTTTGAGTGGAGACCCAAGTATGCATGATGACAACCAAAAGGCAGAATTAAGAATAAAAACTTCATTAACAGACTGATTTCAACTAGTAAGGACTTAATGTAAAAAGCAGATGGTTTCTTTTGCTTTCAGATCTACAACAGAAGACAAGACAGCCAAGAGGGCCTCCAACATTCACGTCACCCAAAAATCCTTCTCTGTTTGTGAACAGGTCCAGCAGGAAGCCTTCCCTGGTTGGGTCCTTCACCAAGTGTGTCAGGAAGTTGTCTTCCACACACCGCAGGAACCTCCTGAACTGCTTCCTCTCCGCTGTATTGTATTTCCAGCAGACTGACATCTGTAAGTTGAAGTCCCCCACAAGAACAACTGGTAGTAATCACAAGACTTCTCCCAGCTGCTTATAGAATATTTTGTCTGCCTCTCCATCCTGATTGGGTGATCTAAAACAGACTCCACCATGATATCTGCCCTGTTGGCCTTTCCCCTGATTTTTTACCCATAAACACTCTACCCTATCATCACCACCATCAAGCTCTGACAATCAAAACTCTCCCTAATATACAGGGCCATTCCCTGCCTCTCCTTCCTGGCCTGTCCCTCCTGAAGAGTTTGTAGCCATCCAGCACAGCACTCCCCTTGTGTGAGTCATCCCACCATGTCTCTGTGATGGCGACTATATCATAGTTTTCCTGCTGCACAGTGGCTTCAAGCTTCTCCTGTTTGTTGACCATGTTGCAGGCAATGGAGTAAATGCACCTCAGTTGGGCTATTGATCCTGTTGCCTTTTTGGGAGGAGATGGTCTAATTCCCAAGCGCTACCATGATTCCTAGCTCATCAGTATCCCTTGTGTCTACACTATCACTTGGCAGTCTGTCCTCTATCTCGACTGGTGTGACAGACCCAAGAACCTCACTAGAACACTGTCCCACAAATGTTGATGTGCTGTTCTCAGGCTTAGATCCAGAAAACCTGGTTTTATCCCTTTCCCTTTCAAATCCAGTTTAAACCTCCTTCAATGAGCCCTGACACCTCCCAAACAAAGATCCTTTTCCTCCTTTGAGATGAGTGTACCCCATCTGTCACTAGCAGGCCTGGTGTCGTGTAAACCAACTGTGACAGTGCAATCTCCCTGCCTGTCTGCATCGAGCCTGTACAAAAGACAGACCTGCAGCAACACTTGATAAGCACCTGAAGCTACCAGCCCCCCCACCCCCCGTCCTGAACCCTGTGCACCAAGCTTGCACAAAAGGACAGGCCTTGCCCCCGGGGATGTGGCTCCTGGGAGTCTGAGTTTCGTTAAGCTGCATTCTGTCTGTTTCCTGAAAATGACCACAGGCCCCCACACTAGATCAGAGTATAAATGGGGCCCCGCCAGAGAACCACTTTTGAGCTTTGGTTCTCCTCGGAGCAGCAGGTTATGCAGAGGAGACCTCTCCCCTCGGGCCTGGGACGCTAGACCGAGGATACTTCCTGAGACACTTTTCTTCCCTCGAGCCTGGACGCTGGCCGAGTGCACATGTCTAGAATTGAGTGATTCTTACCCGGGTAATGGTAAGATATTTCCTTTCTGTATTATTAAATGAGAGATTCTCCTATTGTAAGTGGCTGGTGTGCCATTTTGGATATAAATCTTCCCCTGCGGTAGATTTCCTGATTTTATGTAATTGGTCGTGTAGTAATAATTTCTTCCACTGACATTCTGAATTTGCGTGGGAGGAGCGCTAAGCAGATTGATTTGTAATAAATTTACGTTCCTGATTACAACTGCTTTCTGTCTTAAGCACATTCTCGCCACACCAACCCACGATCAAAAAACCCAAAGTCCTGCTGGTGACACCAGGCTCGGAGCCCAGTATTGATCTGATGGATCTTCCTGTTTCTTCCCACATTAATCCCTGCGGCTAGAGGGATAGAGGAGAACACCACTTGTGCTCCTGATCTCTGAACCAGTCATCCCGAGGCCCTGAAGTCTCTCTTGATTACCTTTGGACTTCTTGTTGCAAGCTCATCACTGCCTATGTGAAAAGTCAGTAATGGTTACATAATAGTCTGAGGGCCGTACCAGGGTAGGAAGCTTTCTCACCACATCCTTAATCCAAGCCCCAGGGTGGGCAGCAGACTTCCTGAAGAAGTGGATTAGGTCTGCATGTCGGGCCTTCTGTTCTCTTCAGAAGGGAGTCACCTGTGTCAATGACTCATTGCTTTTTCTTTGTGGAAGTGGTTTTGATGCAGGGCTCGGGCTGACTTAACTTCAGCGACACTTCTGAGCTAGATGAATCAGTGTTCTCATTATCGATCTGTTCTACTTGCAGGGTCTCACACATGTTACACAAAGCCACCTGGAAAGGTGGGGGCAACACCTTGATGCCTGCTCTCTTGGGGAGGAAACTGCCACCATTGCCCCTGTCCTTCCAGTCACTGTGCTCAAACATAGGAGAGGCAACAGGGAGTCCTCTGTATTATGTACCTTGTCTGCTTGTTGGGCCCGTCTCAGGAAAGGCAGGGTGTGGTTCCAGCAGTAAACGTCCTTCACACACTCCTTGATACTCCCCCACTTGCTGAGCTCCTCCCAGAGCTCTGTCACTATACGGAGCAGTTCCTCTACCTGGGCACACCTTCCACAGGTGTGTTCATGGCTGGCATCCTGCACCGGTGGCACTGGGACTAGCACAGGGCACGACTAGGAACCACACACTCCTTGATACTCCCCCACTTGCTGAGCTCCTCCCAGAGCTCTGTCACTATACGGAGCAGTTCCTCTACCTGGGCACACCTTCCACAGGTGTGTTCATGGCTGTCATCCTGTACTGGTGTCACTGGTATCACAGCAGGGCACACTCTGCAACCTGATGCCTGGGTGGCTGCATGTGTCCACTGGAGCTCCCTCTGGGCAGCTGCATCAGTCATGGTGGGTGCAGCACTTAGAGAGGCCGTTGCCTTCTGCCAGGTGGAACCATCATTCCCTGGTCTGAGTGGTCAGAGCTTTCAGTGCCTTCCCACACTCCCTTCCATGCAAGCTGCTGCACCATGCTCTGGCTGATGCGCCATGCTCTGTTTATCTGCTCTGTTCACAGCACTCCTGGTCACTGTGCTCCCTAAAGGGCTTCTTTTATAGCTGTGGGCTGCCATGAGAGTTGCCAGCTCTTGGTAGGTCTCTCCACTCTCCTGATGTTTCCCTGCCTCTGGAAAACCTCAGGAAACCCCCTGTACATCGAGATCATACCACACGGCTACAGGGCACAGGCTCTGGAACAGCTCCCCTTGGGGACTGGCTTGGCAATTCCTCCTAACCTGAGTTAAAAAACAAACAGTTTAAATATATTGTGTGAATTGAATTACAGAAACCCAGATAGTCTGAAGCTGTGTTTACAGCACAGGTACTGTCAGTGTGGTGCAGGGGCTTCTGGCTGCTAATCTTCTGCTTGAGAGTTTTTTGGAGTGGTCCAAGTTGGGTTGGACCATACGGAACTCATGTTACCTAGACACAGATGGCCAGTCTGATTTCTTAACTCTAGAGGACCCAACATTATCATCTGCTGGCTGGCCCCTCATCCCAGGGAAACTGTGGCGGGTAGCAGAAAGCAGTGTCTTCCTTTTTTGCAAACCATTCTATCATCTGCTCAGCCCAGAGCATAATATGGCCTCTGATTATTTTCTTGGCCTTGAACTGCATAATTCATGAAAGACAGTTGCTGTTTAATAAAGATGATGTGTATGCAAGCTGATAAAACTAAATGATTAACCACAAAAGCATAATCCTGCCAAGTTATGTCACATATGCTTACCGAAATCTATGCATGTGATGTATGTATTTCAATTTTGCAGCTTGCCAAGTCCCCCTTTTGGGGCCCTAAACCTCATCGTAAGCCTCTTGTTTATGCCTCGGCAATCTGGAGAGTCCAGGACCTGTCCCTGATTGGGGTTCCTCTGCTCTCGAAACTGCTCACAGGAGCAGCCTTTCCCACAAACCTCCTTCTGACTCTTTGGCCGTAACACATCCATTCTGAAAGCATCACCGAGGTTGTAAGATACATGGCTGAACTGCTGAGGAGACAGGAGCCATGTCAGTGGATGCGTTTTCCACAGAATTTTTAGACACATCTTCGCTTTACTTTGCTCTGGACAAAGCAGAAATTTCAAAGACTTCTGCGACTTAAATGTGGTGCTCTCTAGATTATCCTTGTCTTCAGTAGTGTTAAGGTTGTCTTCTGTCCTTGAATCACTCTGCAGCTGCTGTGCAGGCTTCTGTGTAAAGGAAAAAAAAACAAAAACAAAAAAACCCCACCTAGTTAGAACAAATACTTCCTGTCTTTCTTAGCTTCTTGAGCATCGCTCCATATCTAAATTGGGCTATCAAGGAACATTTTCTTCCCTGTGCCTTCTTTGCAAATTGCAGGCACTGAATCAGTGGGCTTCATCTGCGAATGGTTGATGAGGAGAGCTTTTTTCATCTTGGGGCAGACAAGGACAAGTTAAAGACTGTAGTCCAAAGCTAAAGAGAGCACCTCTGAACCTGGTCAGATGCAGTTGCATTCCTCTGCTCCTTTCCAATGTTCGGAAGTGAGGGCTATTTCTTGGTGAACTGGCTTGTCCTCAGATACCCAGAGGCATTCTTATGCTGTACGCTTTAAATGTGGTAACCTCACAGCTTCTGCAAGGTGTATGCCACATGCAAAACCCAGAGACACATCTCCCTTCCAGTACCACCATTCTGGGTGCAATTTTTATCATTTGTAAATATTTATTCATGTATATCTTTATGTGTGTGCATGTGTGTGTGTGTCTGCATATTCCATCCAAATTAACTTTTCCTCAGCACCGAGAAGTCCATTTCTGATTGCTAAATAGGCTGTCAGATGAGATTATATAAATGCATATGCTGTATATACAGATATAGTCTCACATACCTTTGTTTTATATATTTAAAAAGGGATTCCTCCCCTTATTTTCCATGCATAGCAGGAGCTTCCTTTAAAGATTTCTATACCTATCCCCGCATCTGTTAATGGCTAGGATGCTGTCATGTTGAAACCACAACTTGAAGTGTTCTCCAACATTCATCTCCTTGAGTCATTGTGCTTTTATCTTTTTTGGCTGCTGCCTTGCACTTCAAACCTAAAGCATGGAAGACAGACACAGCCCCTTACACATGGATTCTTGGTTCACAAATATGTTCCAATCATTATATTAAAGATAATAAATGGTATTTCTTTAGAGCTAATGTATTCTTTATGTCTTTGAAAGTGAGGTCTTGCATTTTAAAAAGGCAAGAGTTGTTAAGTCGAAAGAGAGAAAAGGTAGCGTGTCAGACAGATCATTTTGCAAAACAAAAAAGTGGGATTCTCAGGTTTATTTTCATATGACAGACTGAGAGTGTTTCATGCTGCCTGAAAGAAAACCAAGTAGTTTAATTTCCAGAAAAAACAACGGAAAAATATCTCCTGCCTCAAAAAACAAAACAAAACAAAACAAAACAAAATAAAAGAAAACAAATGAAAAAACTCCCACCCAAACAAACATACAAAAAAACCCCAAAACCAAAGAAACCTTTGGTTGCAGCAATTTTTAGCAAGGTTCAGTTCTGTGAAATTGCTGGGCCCTTCCTCGTGGTTCATCTGAAGACTACGTTAGGAGTGAACATGCTGAGCATCTTTGAATATCAAGTCCATACAGTCCCCTTTGAGATCAGATATACAATGGGTTAGGAATATTAATGTGATGTGTTATATTCCTTCTTCAAAAAAAAACCCCAATGTCTTACAAACCTGTTTGGCAATTCAAAACATAAGAAGCTTTATTTATTGTCTTAGTCTTGGATCACAAAGATTTTATGCTAGCAACTATTTTGGAGTATTCTTATATTTTTCTGTTCAACACCTTTTCACTCACTGACAAAACAGTTTGGATTCAAACTACCTGAAGATAATGCAATGCATAATTCACTGCAAATTCCTGTACGACCCAGGAGTTTTGCTTGTCTAGTTAGCTGGCTTTTTGTCAAAAACAAAAAGAAAACAAAGGAGAAAAAGTGAAATTTAACAAATGGCTGTCAACATCACTTGTAATGTCTTGAAGGAAAGTGCTATCACGTAAGTTATTTGAGCTGGTGACCTAGTTCCTATGGAGTTCAAGTGCTTTTACCTTGCCAAATTTTACTCCCTACTTGATCAGTGCCCAGGTACTGCTGCTTCCCTAGGCCAACGTATGTGCTTGCCAACAAAGTGAAGTCTGCAATGTCCTTTGAACCAGCGAGATAAGGGGATTGTTAACCTTGAGCAAGCTTTGGCAAAGAAGACAGTATTATAATTTTGCTATGATTAGAACACCTGGATTATTGGGTGCAAACTTTGTAGTCAATTTATACACAGCTTCTCCTGAAGCCACCAGTATAGCATACCTGAAATCTTGTCAGTTCTAAGAATTGTTGTATGAGGGACTTGCTTGAAGAATCTTCCAAAACCAAGCCAAAGGAAGCCAGCAGCTTTGTGGGCTGTATTGACAGGAGCACAGCGAGTAAAATGGTGGAAGCAATTTTCCCTTTTTACTGAGCACTCATTAGACCACGTCTAGATATTGCATCCACTTTCGGGGCCTCAGTACAAGAAAGACATTGAAAACCTTGAACAGATTCAGTGGAGGGCCGCTGAGATGGTTGGAGTTGCAGTAGTTGCTCAGTGAAAAGAGGCCAAGGGCGTTAGACTTGTTCAACCTTGTGGCAGAACAAGACCCCCCACACACACGCTTCTTTTCTCTCTCTCTGACCGCTTTAGACAAAAGACAGTCATTTCCTCCCCACCCCCTCCCCGTTCCCGGAGAGGGGTGCTGGTGCCAGTGAGGCGAGGCAAGAGAAAAGAAGCTCAAGACAAGCCCGGACTTGTCCCAAAGATATTGCCCACGTGTCTTGTCCCAGGTGCAAAAGGTATAAAACGGAGCAGCGCTCAGAGCCAGTGTGAGTTGGTTTTTTCTCTGATAGCCAGAGAGCGCGGTTAGAAAAAATCTCTCCCCGAGAAGTGGGAAGCCGCTTCCGGTTACTTTCCAAGGATTTTTCCCCAGTTTTGGGACACCCCTGGACGTAGTATTCCTTGGAATTGAGCGATGCTTTACCCTGGAGCGGGTTTTTTCTGATATTAGTGAGAGATTTCTCAATTTTCATGTGGCTGGTGTGCCATTTTGGATAAGTATTTCCTTAGGGTAGATTTCGTGGTTTGTGTAATTGGCCGTGTAGTAAAAATTTCTTCCACTGATATTCCAAATTTGCGTGGGAGGAGCGCTAAGCAGATTGATTTGTAATAAATTTATGTTCCTGATTACAACTGCTTTCTGTCTTAAGTGCATTCTCACCACAAACCTGGAGAAAATATGGCTTCAGGAGACCAAAGAGCAGCCTGCCGGTGCCTTTGAGGAGATTATTAAGAAGGTGGAGCCAGCCTCTTCACCAAGGTCCATGGTGAGATAATGGACATAAGTTGAAACAGGAAATTGAGACTGGATATAAGGAAAAACGTTCATTCTGAGGGTAACTGAGCATTGGAGGAGTTTGCTCAGAGAAGCTGTGGGGTCTCCGTCTTGCATTGTTTTCAAAACCCAGACGGACAAAGTCCTGAGGAAACCAATCTGATGATGACTCTCTTTTGAATGAGAAATTGAACTAGAGATCTCACAAGGTCTCTTCCAACCTGAATAGGTCTGTGATAAATCTGGAGCCTGGTTAACTCCCAAGACATTGTTGTTCCTTTCTGTATTACCTGCATGTACTTCAGGAGGCTTGTTGTGTGCAAGTGGTAAGCGGTACTGCTAGGAACAGTTTAGTAATAATCTGCTGGGAAGGAAAAGCTGTGATTTTCAAACTCATTTACATAGCAGACAGATCTTCTTAATTGAAGAAACAGCTATTTAAGGAAACTCAATACAGCAAAATTTATAGCATATGTTGATTTTTGAACGTCTATTTCTCATCTGGCCATGGAAGAGTTTTGTCATCTAAAGCAAGGGACCATATTTTACTCTGAGGCATATACAAATCCCCCGAACTTCAGTGGGAATAGCATATACATAGCTGAGGGTATGGTTTGGCCCATGATCAATAGTCTTCTAAAAACCTTTTTCCTACTTTTTTTTTTCTTGTAGTATTCATCTTTTTCCTTTCCAAAGGTTCTGATGTCATTCCTGTTGCTGTAGTTATAGAGTTCAATTTAGTGGGAACATCTTTGAAGTCTAATTAGACTTCTTGTGAAAGACCATGGGTAATCTGAAATACAAATTCACAAGATTGCTTCAGGCTGGAAGTGTTCACACAGCAATACTAGACCAAATATTATGCAATTGTTCTATAATTCATGCTCTTTTTCCAATCATGAGTTGGGTTTGAAAATCTTGTGCAATATATATGACACATCAGAGAAGTGCCAAATGCTCCTCATATAGTCCATTCTCATATTTCCTATGGAAAATATCTCTTCTCACTATCTATCCCTTCCCATTTTAAACTAAAGTTTGTCCATTATACCAGGGTAATATCATCCATGTCCACAAAGTTGCAAAGCAAGGCTCAGTTTGCTATAGTTTAGAAATACTGCAAAGGGTATTGTTAATCTGTAGGGAATTTAAAGGGGATTTATTGCACGTGTGTAAGACACGTGCACGACAGAATGACATCTGCCATGTCAGCAAAGCATAGTGTAGCAGTGTGGAAAATTTTCTCTATAGTGTCAACACTGGCCAGAAGTGGGGACTGCCACAAGGAGAAAATAATACAGGACAAAATGTGCTCAGGCCTTATCTCACTGGGGCTGGCTCCACAGACAGAATTGCTCCTATGACTTTCCCAAGGAAAGCCTTGCATGTACCCAGCATCTGTTCCAACTGCAGCATCCAAGGCCAGGTACAGACTGCATCCATAGAGGTGGCAAGATAAAATATTATAAAATAAACACAACTGACATCTATGCCCTTTTCCTAGACATTCATAAGTGATTATGCAGAATTATTCTGCATAATAAAACTTGAAAATTGAAGCTTACATCAGTTCTGGACCAGTGATGGTGGGTGTGAAATTGCCTTTGGAGGCAGGGGCAGAGGGCAGGGAGAGAAGGGGATGAGATACATGTGCACACGTGCGCGCTTTAGTCGGGTGGCCAATCACAAGGTGCACTGGTAAGTGCTGGGGAGTGGGGAGAGATGCTGTATCCCATCTCTAGCCTGTCATCACTTCACTCGTGCCCAGCAAGTAAATGCCTCTGCTTTGCAGCACAGAAGGGAATGCTTTTACACTACAGCAACATCTTGTTTACAACTGCAACATTTCCAGCCCAGAAGATCCTGAAGTGTATTTAGAAACTCTAAGATAAATTTATTCTTAGTAACTTACTGTTAAGCCATATTGTCTCTTCAGTGAAATAACAATGGAAAAGTTTGTGTCAGGCTCATCCTGTCTTCATGGTTTGAGCTCAGCCACATTCATCTTGAAACACCACAGCCATCTAATGCTCTGCTACTTTGAGAAAAGGGTGCTTTAAAGAAAGGCTCTCCTGGCCAAATTGCTGCAAGAGTTTAACTAGAGAGAGTGTAAAGCCACAAGATGAAGTATCGGTGACACACCAGCTTTAACGGTCCAGCAGCTGAGCAGAGAACAAGGCACTTTGGTGCTGGTGGCAAGTGCTTCGTCCATGTCTCCTCAGCCCTGTCTCCTCTTCCTGCCAGGGGTGGGAATCCCAAGGCCACCTCCTCCCAAACCCTCACTTTCCTTGGAGGTTTCTCACTGAGGCACTAAGCAGGCATGACCCCATTAAGCTATTAGGAGACTGTAGCCCAGAGTTGTATGGCCACAACTCATGACCGACATGCTTTGAACAGACTAGAAAAAAACAGTTGAGTTTTCCATGTAAAACCCCTGAACCAATACAGTAGAAACCATAAAATGGGTATACGTGTTGCTCCGGGTCATAGAGAAATGTTTTTTCTTGTTCGTTTCCTTGCTTTTCCCCCTTTGAGCAATTATAATATTGCCTAAACTATTGGGATGCAGCAGTAACATTTTGTCTTGTTAAACTGGGATCCTAAGGGGAAAACTTTTCTCATAAATTTTTGAGGTGAAAACAACAGCAGGGATGGCTACAACTGAGGGATAGAGTTAAGCCCTTAACTGCTGATTGATAGTTTATAAAAAAATAGAGTTTGGCAGGGTAAGTATGATTATGAGAAAGCTTAATTCACTGTCAAATATTTTATTGCATTTCGGAATCAAATTGCAGTCTCCAAGATATTTTAAATATTAAACATAGGAATATAACAGAGGAAGTCTATATACAAGGCAAAATGTAATCCAACTCACATAAACTTTAGAAAGGCATTCTGATACTACAGCAGTGAAGGTTGATTGATTTCATAGGGGGAAAAAAAGAAAATATATACATACATAGATATACGTATATTTTTATTATTTTCTTTTCCTGTCAAAAATGGACTGATTGACAGCCTAAAGTGAAACTCCAGTAGCGTTGATATGTCAAAGAAAAAAAAACAAAATGAAAAACAATATTCCTCAGTCTGGTGTTGATTTCCCATTTTATGGAAAAAAATGGTCAAGAATGAGGCTAAAGAAAAGTAGTATTGAATTTAACTTCTGCATCTGTCCCTTCTCTGATGTTTAGGGATTGCTTTTTAATTTGTTTAACAAAAACATCAGATCAAGACACAAACAGTATTTTTCAAAATTATGCATTATTATATTGATTTGTAAAGGATGTATTTCTATAGCTCAAATAAAACATTACTTAAAATAAATTCTAAACCAATGCATATTCATTTAATCTTCCTTGGAATTCAAGATATAATACAGTATATTCCTTCAGGTATATGCTGTATTGTATCTGTAGGAATTGGAACTAACAGAAGATAGAGTTGCAATCTACTTTGCAATGCTTAAAGTTAAAAGAAACCAGACCTGCTTTCAGTTACTTTATGTGCTATATATTTATATCACTATGTCACCTTACTGTTTTATGTTTTCCCACATTTTCAAGCATGAGTGCAACAGCTACATCTGACAAAACCCGGTCTTTTCTCAAGAACTTCTGGCTAATGGGTGAATGTATACTTCCTTGAGCAGGGTCTGCAGGGTGAAACACAGAGAGGTGACTAATGACCCACATCTTTATCAGCAGGTCATGATGATGACAAACCACGTGGTTGCAGTCCATTATATTTCCTTTCTTTATTGAATATCAGGACGTTTAAGATCCCAGGAGATACCTGGAAGTGGGATGGGATGGAATTTCTTTAAAAAAAAAAAAACAAAACCAAAAATACAACCTATTTTAACCTTTTTTTTTTCCAACTTAATCCTGCATAGGTTTTGTACTAACCTGGGAACAACGGACACAAACCACCCCTGAGACCAGTGTTCTCCATATAGGCAAGGAGCAGGTTCAGATGTTTGTGGTCTTCACTTTGCATTAGAATAGTAAAAGCAAAGGGCAGGATCTGGCAAGACCAGGAAAGCAGCCACCTTAAGGAGAGCTCATACTGGTTTCATTTGCACTGTTTTGTCACTGGTATTGGAAGAGCCCTTAGTGCCTCCAGCTGGGATGTATGGGTTGTTCAGGTGTAAATTGTGTAGAACAGACCTGTCATATTTACATCCCACAAAGCTCTTACACATTTAAGTCTTCACGTAACAGATTAGCACACCACAAATATTGACTATCCCAAATACATTGCCCAACACTTCCATTTGATAACACATTCCAATTCTTAGCCCATAGTCACAGTCCTCTTTTCAGGCAGCAGTAGGAGACCTGCGGTGCATTTCTTCTGCTGGACTCATTTGGATGAAGGTTACATGCAACTGTTACTTTTCCAACAGGTAATAACTCTGATAGTTAAGGAAAAACAAACTATTAAAACATTAAAAAGCCGGATTCATCCAATCACCATTCTAATGTTACTCTAAATGCAACTTATAAAACTTTTTAAAAACATTTATAAAAAATGCCATAAAGGCCTCAAAGCTACTGATGTAAACAGAAGGTTGTAACCAAATATAATCTTCAGTTTATACAAAGGGATCTGTTGCTGTTTGTGGGTTGTGGCAGCAGTAAATCTCTGAGAATAAATTAGGAGCCTATAGTATCTTTATTCTATGGGCTCTATTCTCTTGACATTTGCTTTTAATTCTTTGTGAGCAATAAGCACTGAATGTGCAGAATGGAAGGCTTTTATCCACAAAGCTTTAATTTCAGAGACACCAAAAACGTGCTGATATTGTCTGTGGAGTCAGTAAGACCAAATAGCTCCATGTGTACCTTTAACTCCATTCAAAGTTGTGTTATTAGTTATACTGCTGGAGCAGCCAAGAACCTGGTTATTCAACTGTTGTGCTGTGGACCACAAAAGCCCCAAACAAAAAACCAGTCCCCATCTCAGGCATCCATCAAAGTGAGGATGATCTGTTTTGGGATGCTGTGGACCGGAGGAGCATTGGTTTGCGGACATTTGGTGGATGCCCCATGACTGGGTGGGAACTGCTTTCCACCATTTGAGTAGGGCCACACAGATGGGCACAGATGTGTGTGTGGGCAGTGGTGAAGCAGGAGGGTAGAGGGCTGGATACAGCCAAAAAAGCCCTGGTTGGATGTCTCTGACCTATCATGCTTTCTTCCCCACTTTCTGTAGCAGCTGGTTTATAAAACAGGAGGGGCATGAGAGCAGCGTAGCAGAGCTATGGGGGGACAGGGCCAGCGAGGGCCAGCTCCGGAGGAGCCCCGCAGGGGTATCCCAGCCTCAGCTCAGGATTTGGGCACTGACCAATGCCTCATTGTCACGGGCCCTCTGCTCAGCTGCAGCAACGCCCACACAAGTCAGCTGCTGCCCTGTCTATTAGAGTATCATACTCCTCTTTGCCTCTTTTTCTGCATTTTAAACACTCTGAGGAGAAAGAATTAGGATTCCTAACTCGTGTGCCTTCTATAGGAGAGCCGACTTGTGCGCTAGAGACTGGTGGTGTGTCAAGACTTCTCCTTACAGAAAAGATAGCTCACTCTTCATGCTCATGCCTTGGGTTTGCTTAGATTTCTTTGGTAATATTAAGTACAGGCTTTTTTCAGTTTCATCCAGTGGTTTTATGTCTCAGGGGTACTACTACTTTTCCCTGTCAAGGGGATCCCTCCTCCACACATGAACTGGTCAGCTATTCATACAAATGCTGTTTATTCTTCTGTTTTTAAATTATGCCTGTTAAAGAATGCTTTGCTACAAGAGTGGTATCCCTGGGATTTGGAACTGGCAACGTGCCACCATTTCTGCTACTCTCAGCCTTTTCATCACGGCTTTGTGCTTCTACAGCCTTCATGGATATCACTGCTTATTTCTTCCCTCTTTTTCTGATGCGTCTGAAACTAGGCATTTGTTTGTACCATTCAGACTCTAAAACATGTAAGAAAAGCATGAGTCATGGATCTGATGAAGTCTCCTTGCTCTCCATCCACCAGAAGCCTCCCCATCTTTCTCTGATAACCCCAGCACCCTCTCTCATATCCCTGTATATTTGGTTGACAGACCAAAGGCTGAAGCAATGCTTGTGCCAGCTGGCAGGGTGGTGTACTGACAGGCCACCAACAGCTTTCAGAAAGGGTAAGGGTACACTCTTGTTTCCATGTCATGTGTCACCTGGTACTATTTTATTCCACTACAAACTGGCAGAAATTTTTACATTTAAGAACTGTAGGCTACCGTCATCTTTCAGAAGTTATTAAATGCAGGTGGCCAACAGAAAAATGATGTGACTGTGCATATCTATCTTTCTCCTGCTTTTTTTGTTGTTTTTCAGAAAACCACAATAGAAGTGAAATCAGCAGTTCTTAAGCTTTCTTCTGTGGTTGATTTGGGCAAACAATGGTGCCCACCCACTTTGCAGTTGTCCCTGGGTTTATATCTCCCCATGAGAAAATAGTCATTATCACAGCTGAAGATGGAGTTGGGGATGAGATGTCCCATAGGAGCAGTAGGCTGCCAGTAAAGCTTATTAAAAGAACACTGCTGATGATGATGTGCATTATGATTGTACTACCAAGGTTGAATGTGAGCCCTATAGGACTGCTTTTTTCTTGAAATACTACTTGGGTAGCTAGTAACGCATCTCACTGGAGGCAAACGTTGTATGTTCTAGCCTTCCCTGCTATGACTTATAGAAATCTTCCCCACTTTTCCTCAAGGGAGGAAAAAGGGGTGGGCCCAAAGAATGTCAGCCGGGAAAAAAG
>NW_010403251.1:50402-52903 GCF_000710305.1 Buceros rhinoceros silvestris
GCAGGAAAAAAAGTAATTACCATGAAACAGAGGCCTTGAAACAAAATAGGCAGTGAGGTTCCAGTGAGGTTCAGCTGGGAAATTAGGGACACTTCCTTAATTTCAATGTTTAGACCTATTAATTGCAATTTATTTTTAAACCCATAAATATTTGATCATGAAGCCTAATTTCATTTTGTTAGACATTTATACTTCTACATTTTCAGCCATTTTCCTTTTTTTCACTATTCTGAAGACAGTGGAGCTACATAACGAGGAGGGAAAGCAAAGTTCAGTGTGACAATTGCTCAGATAGTTGTTTTGGTTGACTGATCTATTGAAGTAGTAATGTTTGCAGGACATCATAAATTATGTAATGACAAACTGTACTTCCTACTTGGGGTATGACTGTGTTTTTCTAGTTTGGTTTATTACACTGTAACTAAGTACCTTGCATGTGGGTTGATTTGTTTTAGTCACTTGCATCTGAAGAAAAAAACAACCCAGTTTTGCAATAGTTAAATAGAGCAATTGTGCCATCCAGTGGCTAGCTAGGTTAACTCATTTATTCCACACGATCATTTGGTATTAAAAAAATATGTAATTATTGTAATGTTCATTCCATTGCTGCATCCCATTAATATATGTAATAAAGATGTTTAATCCTATTTACACTCTTTTTCTAATGTCCTCCTCAAACTAAAGGTCCAGAAGAGAAGAAGGATGTGCCATATACCTGTCTGGATCAGTTAGAGAGAAGTTACACATCCTGCCATCAAATGTCGTAGACCATTGACAACAGTGAGCCAAGAAAAACATTGTTCCTGACTCAGCTTGCCTGCTGTGCCCATAGACAACGGCAGAACCTTTGAGGAAGCATTCCCAATATAACTTTTTGTAATAACAACCATAATTTAGTTTATAAATTGGTTCATGAAACATCTGTGGCTGTTTGAAAGAAAGAGTCAGAAGGGGCAGACAATATTAGAAGATAATCCTACAGTATGATTGCATTCTTAGATGATCGGGCTCACTCATTTCACCACCATAATCTCTAAAGCAATTCCCTGGAGCACAAGGTGAGTGTTGCCTGAGTCTGTAGGGAGTAGAATGGGAAATGTGGCCATGAGTCATGACTTGAAAAGCTCTCCTCATTTCCAAACCAAATTCTACTGTGATCACTTCTGAAGAAGAAGGATCTTTCTGATTGCAACATTGTGTTTGTGAACCGCAAGTCTGTTTTGGAGAAAGCCTCATTGCACAAATTGGATTTCTGGCATCCACATAAAGCCTCTAATTTGGAGAAAAGCAACCCATGGAAAAGAAAAAATCAAGCAGAAGGTGTTCTGTGGAGGGGAAATGCAAGGGAAGAGGATCAGACCTATAATCCTACACAGCTGCTACAGTGTCGAAGAAGGGAAACATATTTTGATGGGCTATCTTGACTTCTTTTCTTACTCCTGTGTTTTGAGACCTTCCACTGCCCTGAAACGGTAACACTGTACAAAGTTACACATCCCAAGAACTGTCACCTGGAGAAAAACTGTGTTGTTAAAATAGAGTGGGGGCCTCGTACTGTGGGCGTGGCTCGCAAAGGGAAATCTCACAGTCCCAGCATACAGTGACAGCTTGGTTCTCGTACAAGGGCTCCGCATTCTTGTGACCCTGGCATCAAAGGGGAGGGGAATGCCCAGCTGCCTCTCCCTTAACAGATAAGACTGTCCCTGTATTTGTACTTGGCTTCAACGGCAGCTTTGCAGCTCCTTGGTCTCTGCACACAGTCCACTTGTGTAGTCCTTCCAGGAGTAGCATAAACATGTATTATGACCCCATGCAAAGCACCCTAGTCCAGGTACAGCAGCCAATCCAGCCCCCATTCTGGTGTGTCCTCCCCATCTCCATTCTCAACATATAGTGAGTCAGTCACATCTATCTCAACGTGATTCCTCAAGGATTAATTATATTCCAACATATTTTCTTTAACACATGCAGCAACTTCCCTTATGCCAAGAAGGACTTCCAAGGAAACCTCTGTGTAATGCTGTCCTGCCTTCCGGGAACATGAATCACTGCACGTTGGTGCTTTATGTACTCCACTCCGTTGTGATTGGAGAGTCTAGTTAATGCCCTGGTAATCCATTTACTACAGAGACACAAGAAGACTGTCCCATGAAGAGACTCTGATCTAAACAAAATTGTATCTTGGCCAGAAGTTTAGAAGGTTGTTACAGATTTACAGACTGTCTTGATTTCTAGAGGGCCGGTCTAAGAGGGACTTGAAACAACTTTTCTCTTGGCAGAATACAGCATCTTCAAGGCTTCTTAAAAATGAGGCAGCAAAATCACTGGTCACTTCTGAAAATGTTTTTGAAATACTTTGTTCTCAATTCACACAGCTCACATTTACAAAACAGTGTTTGTTGAAACCAAACCTCCACACCTGGAAAGAACATTCATACTACTGCTTTTATTTCATATATATAACTAGTTATTCATAAATGAGAGAGATATACACATTACAT
>NW_010403252.1:0-575 GCF_000710305.1 Buceros rhinoceros silvestris
TCTAGAATTACTCTGAGACTTGAGAAATGAACGATCGTAACTATTCACCATAACTATCTCCAATGTAGATGTAATTTCTCACTCTCTTGTGTAATTTGTGTGTGTGTGTGTTCTCCTCATGCAAACTTTTGTGGAAAAAAATTACTGAAAAGGCTCAAAAATTCTCGTTGGAAGAGGCCTTTAAGATCATCAAGTCCAGTCATTCACCCTGCACTGCCAGGGTCCCTAAACCATGTCCCTCAGCACCACATCCACATGGCTTTTAAACACTTCCAGGGATGGGACTCCACCACCTCCCTAGACAACCTGTTTCAATGCTTCACAACCCTCTCTGTAAAGAAATTTTTCCTGTTATTGAACCTAAATCTCCCTTGGCACAACTTAAGGCCATTTCTGAGTTTTCTGAGTTACTTTCTCATCAGGTTGCAAAGCAAAACTTGAAAGCCTTTAGCTTTGCTTGGCATATTTGGTAAAAATATCAAAGGTGTTATCTGGAAGTCAAGAAGTCTTCCAAAAAATGTCAGCTTGTGACAGGCAGCTAGGATCTTCTCTAAGAGAATATTATCCACCCAACA
>NW_010403252.1:1132-1370 GCF_000710305.1 Buceros rhinoceros silvestris
ATTGTTCTTCCACACACTCTGTGAACCCCCTGGACTGTTTCTTCACTGCTGTGTTGTATTTCCAGCAGACAACCACTAAATTGAAGTCACCCACAAGAACAAGTGGCACCAACCATGAGACTTCTCCCAGGTGCTTGTAGAATATTTCATCTACTTCTTCATCCTGGTTGGGTGGCCTATAGCAGATTCCCACTGTGATGTCTGCCGTGTTGGCCTTTCCCCTGATTTTAACCCATAA
>NW_010403253.1:0-5486 GCF_000710305.1 Buceros rhinoceros silvestris
ATAATGACGGTTTATTTACAGAGCAACATTTGCAGGTTCTTTTGGTACTGCTATTGGTAACACAAACTGCAGAGTTAGTTATGGCTTATTTACCAGAGAGACAGCATAGGTCTAATACTGAAAGCTTACAACCTGTCTGTGGTAGCCCGGCTACATGGTAAAATAAGCCCGCTAATGTACAAACAGTGCATTAGGAGTAAGTAAAATCACAATTACTACCGTACAAAATACACCCGGGGAGGAACAGTATCACTTAGCGTAGGCTGAGGCAGAGAATCTTACCCACAAGGCATCCCCAGTGAGGGGATGGAGAGGAGACTGAATTCGTCAATCCATCCATCGGTCTGGTTCTGAGTCTTCTCCTGTCCCAATTTGCGGTCAAAATTGGGTCAATATTTATATTTATTTTTTTCATTACATCATTGGTGTAGAGGTGCATGTGGGGACGACTGTAGACAAGCCTATCGCTTATGTTAATGGCACAAAGTCCATCAATTAACACCTGCATGGATGGAGGTAACAGCTCGTTTTGCCCAGGGCGGAAAAATGGAAGAATGAGACCACCAGAGCTCAGCCCATGCTTCACACTCCTCCAGGACATTCACATAACACCTAACACCAGATAGGGATCTAGTGATAGCTGTAGTTCCGATCATCACCTCGCCCGGCAATGAATTTTATTGACAAAGAGCCCACAGGCATCCAGCTGCATGCTTGCTGTGCATGTCTTACGTGACTTAGACTTTGTGCTGGGACAGTACTCTCTACCCTTTCTTAACAAATTTCTCTTGAACTGCAGTTTTGATTTTGATTTCAGGAATGGTAAAGACAAAGGAACCTGTAAAGTGCTACATAAATCCAAATAGTATTATTCTTAGGCTGAGGAGCACTACACTGTCTGTAATTTATTTAAAGCAACTGTGTTATTACAGAACTAAAGCAGATATTAAGACCAATCCAACATAGTTCATTGGCTCTTCTATTCTGATGCTTAGAATTAGACTTCAACAGAAATAATACTTGGGTGATGAAGATATCAGAACCCATATCTAGATATATGATCAGATATCAGCTCTTGCTGTGAGTTAGAAATTGGGGGCTGTTTGCTTGGTTTCTGTTTGCTCATTTTTGTTAAGCATTTTTATAAATTCCTGATTTTCATTTTCTAGAAAAAACCCATGAGATTGTCCTTTTAATTTTCTTAAATTAGAAACGCCTACTTTTAGTCTCTCTCACTGTTTCACTGAGGGCAGTACACAATCCTGTAGCTGTATGTTACAAGTAATACACTCAATTATATCTATGCATTGTATTTTGACCTTTTTATTGGTGTCCTGTATGTCCTTTTCACTACATCTGGGATATGGTAATCAGACTCCTGACACATACCGAAATTTATTGATCACATTATCCCTGAAATGCTTTTTTTCACCCTGGCACAGCTCCCTGTTCATTGTGCTGATTTTAAAATGTGGTTTAACAACAAATAGTAAATGTCATTAGTTGGCATTACCTTAAGAATTCATGTCTGAGTCAAAAAGTTCTTGTGACTGCTTCTTTCCTGAGACTCCCTTAGTGAACATCCACTTTATATATTTCATTGAGGAGTCTCTAAAGATCTTGGAAATTTCAGAACACCTACCTTCCGTTCTGATGCAGTGGAAGAGCTGACAAGTGACAGGAGGAGTAAGAAATTTGTTTTCTGGTAGTCTAGATCCACCTAGTGAACATCACTTATACTGATTTCTAACTAGCTTCTGATTTAGATGTTGGTTACAGAGGAGGATCACAGTGGCAAAATTGTTCTGGGGAATTCGCATGAGTGGCAAGACCTAGTCTGGGATACAGACCAGTGAAATGTGACTTGGAAACGTTTTTGCTCCTTTCTCCACTCCTGAGGCCTTTCAACTGGTCACAGAGGTTCTGGCTCCTGATGTCTGAGAATGATATATTGGCTTGGTGATATGCATTTCTATTATGTTCCTACCTTTGCAGCATATTGGAAATGCTCTTTTGATGCTCCAGAAGAGTCACCAAACCATGCACATTTGGTATAGCTCAATGCAATTTTTGGAAAGAAATTTTGTCATAGATTATAGCTTAGGGGAAAATGGCAGGTTTCCCATTAAATGCTTCCTTATTCCATAAAATGAATAGTCAGTTCCTACACAAAAATTAAAAAATAATATATAAGTGGGTTTTGCTCTAAGTATTGGAATTTACATGAGAATTATTTATCCAGTGAATTTCCATGATTTCAGAGTCAAATTTGACAGATAGTGTCTTAATTGGGTCTAACAAAAAACCACAAAGCGTAAACTTAACTTGGCACTGAAATTAGAGGCACGAACATATTTTTGTACTCAACCTGTTTAAATATCTAGAAATGCTTTCATTTTATTTGCCTTTTATTTACATGTAGTAAAAAAAAAAATTGGAAGAGAAAATGCACGGTTTGTTTCAGTAGTGATTTTGAATCAGAATCTGGACATTAATCTGGCTTCTTGGTCTGAAAGCTTTACAAGTTCATTGATGTGTATGTTACTACAGACTGAATATCATGACTGGAGCTGTTAACAACCTTTTATCCACAAAGGGTCTATCATTTTTATATTTTCATAGCAGAAGCAGAAATTTGAAGAAAAATAGATCATTACGACACATCCAAGCAGCTCATCCAGACTGTGATCTTTTAACCATTATTTGAGAGACAAATCAAGAGAAAAGTCTAAAATGACATTTTTAGCTTCATACATAAGATCTTTTTATATCTTAATAGGAACCTATTTAATAAAAACTAATCGATAAGTATTTTAGAATCCTTGACAAATACACATTCACAATATACCATTTTTACAACTGAAAACGGCACTGGTTTAAAGAAAAATGTGTGGAATTCACTTCTCTCCAAATTAAACTAAGAAATTCTGCATTATAGTGTATATGTTATGTTAAATGATGTTAAGAGAGTGGCTGCCTCCTCCAGCCACTCTGGCCCCAGTCTCCCTCCTACCTAGCTGCTGGAGCCCAGCCTGAGGACCTGGGGTCTCTGCCCAGGCTGAGGAACATGGCTTCAGCTTTCCTGTCTGCAGGTACAACCAGTGGCAAAGCTACTCGTGGACACATAAGCAGAACCCTGTCACATCCAGTTATACAGACTGTTGCAGACAAGACTCTGCCTTCAACAGCACCTACATCATCATCATCATCATGGCTTGGCTTCACGAGCGAAGATCTGGGAAGGGCTTTTCCCACGCTCACTGCAAGCGATGAGTGCACCCTTCAGGCCTGCGCAGTGGATTTTTTAGGTGAGGCGCAGCGTGCACGGAACTGGCTCCACCCTTTACACCTGAGGTTCATCTGCCAGGGCCTAGCGAGCTTGGATGGTGACAGCGAAGTCCTTGGGTCGTAGGTTTGGTTACAGTGTCCTTCTCTTAGATGGATGCCTTACAAGGCTAAACGAGCTCCATCTGCCCAGGTTTGGAGTCAGAGTTGTCCTTCTCCTAGGATGGTTGCCTGAAGGCTATTGATCCCATCCTGCCCACACTTTGTCTGACCCTTCAGTTGAGACCTGTCTGGCTTGGGAGACCCCACCGGAGGCATATGCCACCACCAGCACTCACGTAAAACACAAGCACAGCCAAGTCTTCTCCTATTCCTGGGCTGGCAGAGGAAGGAGCTCACTAGTGCAGGCACACAGGCAACACTCTCCAGATTCACAAACACACCCATATTTGTGGTTGCCTCGAGTACTGACAAGGCTCCTCTGTCCGCCCGGCATCCTGGACCCTGTTAACCACTCACGGGTCCCCGCTTTGTTGGCTGGTCCAGCTCAGTGCCCACTGCAGACATACACCGCTCACATACTGACCCCAGAGCAACACCCCAAGCACGGACCCTCCAAACACCTGATACCTCAGCCCATACCTGAGCCCCCCTAGCTTGTCCACTGTCCAGCTTAAGGTTTGCCTGTGAATATACATGCACACCCCATGCACACCAGGACTAGGGGAGATAAAGATTCTTGGAGCCCCAGGAGCCAGCACATGGCACACGGGCTATGTCCTGTGGTCACACTCCAGCTATTGGCACCAAGCCCCTCACTCCCTTTGGTCCACCTGGTAGCTGGTTTTGGACACGTACCGTTCCCATTCCATGGCTGGAGGTTAAAGATGTCCAGTCATTCCAACCAGTAGTGCTGAGACCCCACTTGCTCCTGTAGCTGACACCACAGGTCAGAGGCACCCACACCCCCAGTCTCACTCCAGTAGCTGGCACCAGATTCCACTTACACATATACAGGTTTCACCTGTAGCTGGCACTTAGTCCTTGCACCACACACATACATGAGATAAACAGTGAGATTACATGGAGAGATGGTTAAGAAAAGGTTAAAGGAGAACATGTGAGAAGATAGGATAGACTGTTGTAATTAGACACAGGGCTCAGCCAGGCAAGTGCACTGACTAGCCCCATTTTATTCACAACCCCCCCCTTTTTACCCTTTTCTCTCTATCACCACTTTCTCTGCTTCCCCTCTGCTTCCTCTCTGCTTCCTCTCTGCTTCCCCTTACTCTGCACATCAGTTGCCTTAGTCCCACCAACCTTATCCAACGCTCTGGACCCTCAGGCTCCTGTCCTTATCAATTGCAAAGTCCTGGTTTGCCTGTAGTTTCCCGATAGCCCATCAGTTAGTGCTAATGACCAGTTTGTTTCCGGTTGTCTGTTAGATTTGGTCAGATTTTATGTCTTTGTGTGTTGCATCCCTCCCTTTCCTTATCCTTCCAACTGAATAACTTCTCAGTCTCCACATACCCTTACTGATTTGTGCAACTGACCACATTTGTTCAAATCACACCCCACCCTACCATGTGTGGTCAGGTTTGTCTCTCTGTCTTCTTGTTTACAGATCCTTTGATGAGACACCCTTAAGGGAGCAGACACTCTCTTTCCATTTATACCCTCACATATTATTTTCAACCAGACTACAACCACTTCAGAAGAGAATACACTACAAGAAGACAGAGCAGAATAAACACAAGGAGGGAGTGTTATTGAGGATGTGCCTTTATGAAAACAATTTGAATTAGTACCACCTTATATAAAGCAGAATCAGCCTACAGTTAATGATGTAGGAGGAAGAGTACCACAAACATAAGAGCAAGAGGTTCTAGAAAGGTCTGCAAGCAACTCCTTTGATATATCCCTCAAATGACTTTGTTCTTTCTCACATATGCAAATGTTTGAAGAAGTGCTAGAAGTCTTAACTGCATTTACAGATGAAAACTGCAAAACGCTTAAATGAGTAACAATTGGTTAAATTAACATACAGTTGTAAACACATACCTGACATAAGTGTTTCAATGATCTTTTATGACAACGTAATTATGTCACAAACAGATTCTGACATGTATTTCTCATAGGCATTTTTCTATGAAACTCAAGTTTAGGACCACACCCCCTCCTCCCCCCCAACCCCCTCGCCC
>NW_010403254.1:0-1947 GCF_000710305.1 Buceros rhinoceros silvestris
TTATCTCTTTTCTTAAGCCTTTCTCCTGGAAGGAGAGGACCTAATTAAGAGAGAAAGTCTGTCCCATGATTGGCCATCCTTGGCCAACCAGTGACAAAAGGCTAGCCCTTCAACACTCTAAAGACCCACAGGTAATTCTCATAATACAACATCATATTAATTAAAAAAGATGGTTTTCTGTTCTTCCTAAAATACAGCAGTTAATGTCATTACAACCCCTTGATAGGAGTATACATCTCTGCACTAACAAGACAGACACAGCAGTCAAATGCACGTCATGGTTCTCTTTGGCTGTGTTCACATTATCATTTTAAAGAGGAAAAAACCCAGCCCCTTGTCAGAATGCACAGCACCACTAACAGCAATGACTGCTATTACTTAACACAGCGATCCATTCGGTCTCTGCTGGTTTTAACTACAATAGTCCTCAGTTTTCACAGACACTCGTGACTTGTGATTCCTACAGTCTACAAAGGACTTCCAACTAGCTGGTACTTTCAACTATCAGTTCTTAATAATCTTCCAGATGAGCTATAAAAAGGTCAAAATAAACCCACAAAACACTGTGTCGCACTGGCAACCACTGGAACATTGTTTATACTGTATCTTGTACCTCTGATAGCACAGCATCCATGTTCACCCTTCAGCTTCAGCAGTTGCTGTCTGATGGCAGTATAATTAATATATAAATATATTTAAAAAGAAATTACAGGAGAGGATAGAAGAAAAAGGTAGCAGTGACTTTTATCTAAACAGCACAGCACTAGCTAACTTCTGTGGTGAATTCTGATAACCTGTTTTGAAGTCAGCAGATAAACTAGGCATATAGAATTTTTCATAATTTATTACATGAAGATGCCCTGGCATCAAACTGTCCGAAGAAAGATTGCTTGCTCCTCTATTGGCTTTATTCCTCTTCATCTGGTTACTTCTCTATGTCAATAAAGTTTTATCATAACTGATCCTTGATGGTTTGTTCTAATAACAACAATGATTTTCTAAAGTATTTTTGTCTGTAAAAATGTTAGGGAAACTGTCTTATGGAAACAACGGAATAGCAAACTGATTTGCAGTAATCCTTAAGAATATCAGATAATTGGAAGGAAACTCTTGACCTATTTCCACACAAAACCATTTCTTGATTAAAAAAGTCTTTTTTTTGGGGGGGGGGATTTGATATTTTAGGATTTGGTATGGGTAATTCTTCAAAGAGAATGAAGACAACATCACCATCAAATATGTTACCTTATTTTTTTCTTTTTTTGAAAGCAAAGCAGAACTAAAATCCAACAACCATTTAATAATCCACCTGTTCTGAATAAAACAAATGTATGTGTAGAACATACCTATTCTCATCACCTAATCAGAGAGGCATCAAGGTTTATAAACTTTGTATGGGAGATGTCACTAGGATGCCCTCAACACATGCTTTGTTTTTTACAAAAGCTGTATCTCATTTATAGGACTGGCAGAAGGATTACTCGTGATGGCTGTTTGTTTTCATGTGTCGGTGTATTTACAGAAAAACACAGCTGATGCTTCAATGAAAAAGAAAACGTACAAATCTACTGCTTTGTTATTTCTAGACAACTGATAGAGGGACACCCCTTCTTCAAAATTTACACTCAAAAACTTGGCAAGATTTACAACCATACCATTTTCTTTCCAAGCTTTCCTTTTATTTGTAAGAGTTTACAAGCATTTTTAAATGATTTGAAAGAAAATATAAAAGCAGGAACAAGATTGTGCAGATGCATTATCATTGATGGACTTGTAGGAAATTACTAATTGTCCTTTGCCCTGAACTACAGGAATAGGTAAGGAGAGAACAGGCCGTGTTTAACCTTCAGGGCACTCTGACCATCCCTCTTCGCAGAATATGAGAAAGCTGCTCCATCATAGTAATAGTATATGTTACTGACTTGCATTCAGCTGTGTTCCCCCCCC
>NW_010403254.1:2010-4566 GCF_000710305.1 Buceros rhinoceros silvestris
CTCTCGTTTCAGCGTGGTCCCCCCCCCCCCCCAAAAAAAAAAGGATTAGAGTGGGTGAATAGTGAAAGACACCTTTATGCATTATTGTGTGCAAGTCATGTGTAAGTCACAGCCATTTTCCTTCATAAGCACAATACTGAATGTGGCAGCACACCAGATTTTCTACTGGACAGTTTATTTTTAATGAAATATATATGCCTCTCAATTAACGCAATCTTCATACTGTGCAGGGTATTTATAGCACTTCACTGGACTACCTTAAAATGCTTTCTCTGGTCTTTACAGCGTTAGGGAAAAGGGTTAATTTCCCCACGTTCCTGCTAAACAATCCTCTTTTCCTTCTTGTCTCTCTGATTTCTCCCTCCCTCCTTTCTGCAGCTCTGTGTCCTGACCTTGCTAGTTCTATGCCCCATCCATCTTGGGCTGCTTAGCCATTTCGCTGGCTTCATACTGTGCAGATTAACACAATTCATCACCACAATCATCCCCGATTCATCACCCTTTCCAATGAATGTTTTGACATCCAGTTAATTTTCTGCTGATGATTTATCAAATTATAATTACCATGCTCTGAAGGACTCATTTATTATGTTGATACATGATAATGATGCCAAAGTGGATTGAATTTTAAGTAAGTTCTTTGCGATTATAACATATGCGTTATTGTGAGTAATGTTATACAATTTAGTTTTTTACAGCCTGGAAACTCCTGGGACTCTCTTAATGTTATAATAATCAATGCAAAAAAGTCAGATTGTTAATTCAATTTTTTTTGTACAAATTGTTTGGCTAGGGAGCAAGGAGCATGAAAAAGTTCAATTAAATTCAAAGCTACAGTTTAAGATGCTCTGTAATTAAAGAATACAGTAATTTAATTGGAGGTTTAACAATGGAACAAGTGAATTAGACATACCTGCAAAAGACTGTAGCTGAAACTCATAGGTTGAGATTTAAGAAGAGCATGAGGGGAAGAATGTGAGCCAACTAGAATATTTAATCAGCATTCCTAACCTGTGCAGTTATCTGTGTCAGTTATACCAAGACATATAACTAACCTTTTCCTGAGGTCCATTTTGCATCAGGTTACTGGTTTTCAAAGTATTGAAATTAAAACTTGAGAAAAAGAGTTCTTACATAACAAAAGAAAAAAAAAATGTTCATTAAAACCATACCATGTCAAAAGTTGGTCAAAAGAAGTTGCACAGAAACCTGTCCCTACACTTCTAATTGATGCGACCACTAAAACTAAAATAATAATCTCCAGCTCCAACCACATGAACAGTCCTCTGTGAAACAAATGGAAATACATTTCCTAAGAAAGAAAAGTTCAATAAAATGAATACATGAATGATGGTGCAGCCAGAAGGAAATTAGTTCCATACTGAATTGAGTTAATTAGCTTGATGAAAAGCAACTTGATTTTTATTAAATATTTCAAAATTAATAGTATGGCCGAAGAAATACTATTCAGTATAAAGGAACTATTCAGATTCTTATTTACTACACTTACTCTGCACAAGAAGATAAACATCTTTGAGTACTTTGGCAGGTGTAATACGAACTATTTTACTGTAGCTCCCGAGAATGTAGGAATTGGTTTTTCAATTCATATTAGGTAGACAAATAAAAATCTAGATGCTATTAATTTTTTGTCCCTATTAAATAAGCTATCTTAGGTTAGAGCTGAAGTTATTACTGAATAGGTATTTTTTCCACCATTTATTTCTGCTCTTCCAAGTCCCAGCCACATTACCAATCAGAGGGAGAGACATTAGAATTCAATTCAACAACGCAGAATTGCAGAAAAATAAAAATGCTATGCTAATTATCTTCAGCACTGTCGTAAAACTAACATTGATAAAATGGGGTAAATATCAGTGCTAATCATTACGCAGACCTACATTACTGGGAAATTATATGCAATATACCAAAGACTTAAATGATAAAAGCAAACCAGTAGCTATTAAATTCATTAGCATATTTGCTATGCAAACAAATTTAATTAAAAAGGATACAGTCACAACAGTTGGATTTAATTTGAATTTAGTTGCTGAATGTTTAAAGTGTGTGTCTGTTCACAGAGAATTAGAGCTCTGCTCATGCAAAATATTTTGGAGATAATAAAGCCGCAAAGACTACTAGGCTGCCTCCCTAAATTTTCTAGAAGACCGGTGAACAGGAATTACTTCACAGTGGAGAAGAAAAACAAGACGTGCATCATGGGTCTACTTGTAGAAATGGTGAGCTCCACTTATTATGATCTTAATTTCCCTCTAACTTTAGACACGAACTTGTGTCTGCTCAAATCAGCAACTGCTATGGCAAGAATGCAGCCAAATGCATATCAAGAAATTCCTATATCCTCCACAATGACAGTGAGATTATAAAGCAAATGCACCTTCGCATACCCTTCCAGCTGGTCAAGAGAAGCAGAGGGGAAACGAGCATTCTGGACATTATCGTCTGCTCTCCCCTGCCCTTCCAACACACACATGCTCACTCGTGCACACAGAGCCTAAGCAAATGGTACAAAAACGATGCTTTGAGCTCTTTCCC
>NW_010403254.1:4632-9719 GCF_000710305.1 Buceros rhinoceros silvestris
TTTCCCTCACAGGAGGAGATGCCGAATATCTAAGAAATTTCCCCAAGCTTCCTATATGGTAAAAGACTCTGCCATGGATGCAGGCAGAGTATCAAGGGACCTAAGTTGGGCTTTTGCTCTGAACTCAAGTCACCCGTTGGTGCCCACTGATCATAAAGGGAAACGAGGGAAACTCTCTGAATTACAGAGATACCAAGGGTGGACTGAACACTCACTTCTCTAATGTCTCAGCTAACTGTGACTATGATAAGAGAAGGTCTACACACACTCCCACCACATCACCTCCACAGGAGGGTGGTATTCTTATATCTCCCCAGCTAATGAATAAATACTATTTTTTACCACTATGGTATGCAATGTCACTAGTTACTTAACTGATACTGCTTAAGTAATTACCACTGTTACTTCAAAGAACAGTTGCTAGGCAAGAATGACATATCAAAAAGTAGAAAGAAACACAATAGACTAGGAGAACATTAAGACAGAAAACAGATTTGATATTGCAGTTGTGGATGATTAGAAAAACTGTTGATTGTTGCTCAACCAGGAAATGTCAAATTGGTTCATTTTTACACTACCTATAGAAAAAGGACACCATTTGCAGGGAAGAAATCTGCCAAGTAAACTCTGGATGTAGGCAATTCAGGAGAAAATGGATTTTAACTTCTGCCTCTCGTCCACTGAAACCCAGCCTTCTGTCATGAAGTACAACTGGGACTCCAAGTCTACTGTTTATAACCACCACTAAGCATTTTAATGTGGTTACATATACACACTTATGCAAAAGAGTGCACATTTTTAAGGGTAACTGTTTCTATGATGAAAATTGAAAATTAATTTTATCAATTATCTTGCTATTAATTTGCATATTTAAATATTAAACTGAAATTAAATTCAAAATATAACCCCTTACCTTGAATAAACACAGCCTTTCAAAAGGATTTTTATATTGTATTGAATGAGATTATGGAGCCATCACTGAGCACGCAGGTATATCTGTACTTAACATCCCTTCACAGGAGGCATCACTGTGGCTTCATGGGAACCATTATGACATGTGCTGCCAAATGCATATTAGCATTAGGTGACATATAATTGTTTGAGCTTTAATGTGTCAAAATAATTGAGCTCAAAAATATTTTCAGCCAGAAGTTTCATAAAAAGCCATGTGTTAAAAAGAGTTTACACCAGCTACACATGCAAACAAATGTTAAGTCATTTGGGGTGTTTTCATATCACTACTCCAGAACTACGGGATCCATTTTGTAAAAAAAAGAAGGGAAAAAAAAACCCCAACAAACTCAACAAGCATTTCAACGGAAAGGCGGGGGAAATTAGTTTTAATGTTTGCAATGCAAGACCTTGAGTTCTTTACACTCACAGGATTCCTATAGGCTCTTCACCCAATGTTTCTATTGACATACCATTTCCAGCTTAATTTATAGAAAAATTACTCAAATTCCTTTAGAAGATTTAGAAGACAACAGTACAACACCTAGCACCACCTTTTGGTTTCAGACCACACTTCCTGAAGCTATAATGAACTACTTCTTTCCAGAATGAACTTCTCCCCCACAAGAAAAAGAAATCTTCAGCTCATCCTTGTTTATCTGTTGTGATAAAACTTTCCAAAGGCAGAGAGTTTCCATAAGCAAGAACTCTTGCTGCCCTCCAGCTAAATGTTTACATTAAGGAACATAATTATTTTTATCAAGTTTTGCCTGGATGAGACACAGAAAAGAATCTGGAAAAGAATAGAAGTCAAGGCAAAAAATATTTTAATCTACAAACCCAGAACAAGAACAATCAGACTTTGCAAAATTTTTTACACATGAAACAGTTACAAAATATGTTTCTTATTCTACAATGACATTGCACAGGAAGTAATGGAACAATTTCTCTCTTGTTCACTTTATACAACTTTGACAACATTTTCCCTTGCTGTATTGCAAACCTATAAACCTTCCAAGCTCTGAATGTTGGTTATACTTTCTCCCTTCCTCATTGTCCCTTTCCCCTGACTGTAATGGACAGTTTCCTTCTGGATATCCCAAAAGACAAAGATGTGCCTGGTAAGTGGGTGAGGTCAAACACAAGCACAGCTATTTATTACATGTACTGCAACCAGATGGAAGTAACTCATCCATCAAGGAACTCGTCATCCTCATCACATAAGGTTCTTATAAATAGCCTCCCGCTTCTTCTCCAATCCACACAGTTCAGCTTCCTCTCTTCTGTGCGCTTTTAGAAAATGAACCCTCCCTAACCCCATCGCCGCTTTCTCCTTAAGTCATTGCTACCTGTCACTCCATGGTTATTTTTAAACTTTACTTCTATCAATACTCGTTCTGTAGCTCTGGGAGATATTAAAAGTGTACCAGGGCAAGGAAGGGCGTTTCTGACACTTGCTCCCTCATTCATCAGCCCCTCATAGGCCCATTGGTGACAATGAAAAGATTTCACAATACCGTGCAGCAGAAACTCATTCTCCCACTCATCCATCATGCTCAACCTAGCAGCAGTTCTACTGACCTAATCTGTAATGCCTCGATGCTCACTGGAGATTTCTTAAAGGCACTCTTCATTGTTGTTAGTTACAAGGAATGAGCCTGTGCTATTAGATAAGGAGACTAAATGGTGCAAGAATTAATGCAATACTGTTTTGTCACCAAGCCCCGGGTTCAAAGACTGCAGAGTTAGAGTCGGTGCGGGGCATGTCTTTTTATCTGAATTTTGTTGAAGATCAATACCAAAGGAGATGAAAGAAGTTTTAAACTCACTTCTGGGTGTAGATAGGCATTAAAGGACCAAGTGTGAGCCACTATTGCTAATTCATCACTTTTCGACAGTTACAGGCTAATAGGTGCCAGATATTCCCCAATAAACCAAAAAACACATTAGAGTCTGTTCTTCAGAAAATGACAGTCACAAGTAAGGAAGCCATAGTTGAATACTTTGATAGCACACACTATTTTTTTTCCTCCAAAGGGAATAACCAGCACCTGCATGAGCAGTTGATATAAAAATACAGGGCACAATGAAAAATGTAGTACAGATTTTGTAAGACCGGATGCAAGAGAGACAGCTAGATGTATGATTTTATCACATTGACATAGCCATAAAAGCATGACAACACAAATAGTAACTGATGAACATAAATAAGCAAAGAGCAATCAATGATGAGCGAAACAGTGATTCGGTAAGAGTTCAAAATTTATTGTGTCATTTCACTTAACTGAGTTAACTATTATTTTTGGATGGCACAATGGATCAGTCCTTCACAAATAAGCAAACCCAAAAGTGCAAGAACTTTTGCATTGCAGAATTCTATTTGTCTAAGACAGTGCTAGTATGAGGTTTACAATCAACTATACAAAACTTTTAATTTATTATTTAACCACAGTTTTAACCATGTGTACAAATACTAATTTGTTACTCTGCCAGTTTCTTTCAGCTCTTTACCTGCTGTGAAGACTGTCAGGTGCCTCAAAGACAAAAATATCTTCACAGGCATCAGCTTGTGATTTGCATTACGATCCGAGACCAAGGCCGCAGTTGTTATAAGAGGCCAGACTGTAGCCTGTGGTCTACATAAATACCACCACAGTATACAAAATTGTCAACAAACAGACATTTTAGCTGCGTTTTATGCACGGGAAACTGGGGCATGATAAATTAAAAGACTTGTCAAAAATAACCCTGACACAGTGGTAGAATCTGACCCCAGGATAAATTTTAGGCCAGTTATTTTTATGCAAAGTCCATCTTTGTATCTTCATCTTTACAGAATAAGTAGAAAATATCAGGCCTGGTTAAAAGGATTAGTTAGCCACAATCCTCAAATAAAAAGTACTAAATAAAAATGTCATACTTTATGCTTGCAAAATCCTTACAGTGTGCCTAATGCAGTGTATACAGAACAAAGATGCTGATTTTTCTCTGCCTCTTCTCTAAATGCTAGTGACTGCAGAAGAGCAAAATATATATTAGCTTCTTTTTTAAATGAGATACACTGTTCTGAGCGAAGTAAGCTGCTTTGGTTCCTAGAAGAACAAGGAATCATGCAAAGACCTGCATTTTAGTAGATTGAAAGCCTATATTGCTTAGGTTAGCATACTATATTTACCTGCCATATCTAAAATTGGTGTATAGACAACAGTTAGCAGCAATTCAACTCAAGACTGCAAAGTCATGGCAAAAAACCAAGCCAATGAAGAAGCAGAATAGGAATAAACTACAAAAGACAGATGGACATAGTCTTATCTCCAACATTTTTATATTTCAAGCACTATTGTACTTTTCCTCCGCACCCCTTAAACAGAATCAGACTCTGCAAAGCACTGAGCACCTGCAACATGCAAGATCACTTATCAGAAAACATTCCGTGTTTTACAGGTTTAAAATGCTCAACAGGGCATACTGCATCCAGCAATATGCAGGAAGGAAAATCCTCAAAGAATATTATTAGCATGAATATGGGACTAAATACATGTTTTGTACTACACAACTAGCTTTTGGAAGCTTATTGGAAATTCCAAGACTAGAGGGAACCATCCATTTCTTCCACAAGCCCTCTGATACCATTCACAGTCATAACACTTGCCATACTTTCACCTTTACTTTTAGCCAATGAACTCAAATCTAATACGCACTCATCACTTTGGGTTACCTTCTAATAGCAAGCCAGTATAACTTTTCTGGATGTATGTACATATTGGTACTTATCAAAACCCTCTCATCCTATTACATGAATGTTTTATGCCATTTTTCTTTGAAGCACTGCAGATTCAGAATCTACCTAGTCTAAAACACTCACAGAAATAAGGACTGCGACATATTTTTTTGGCAGCAGTAAAGAAATTACACTGTTAGAGAGACAGAGAGCTCCTTTTATAAATAACAGATTTATGGTGTGTTCTATTGAAAGTACTTCCCAGGAGAATGTTAGTCAGCATACTCTGCTGTGTAATATCTTTAGTTGTATTAGCTTTTCCATAAGTAATTTGGTATGCTGATCCACTTGGAAAGAAAAGAAAAAAAAAAGAAAAACATAAGAAAAACAAAGAAAAACAAAGCGGGGGGGGGGG
>NW_010403254.1:9797-22532 GCF_000710305.1 Buceros rhinoceros silvestris
GGGGGGGGGGGGGGGAGGGGGAAGAAAAAAGAGGAAAAAAAGAAATTGAAAGCTTTTGTACCAACACCCACCCAATAGTTAAATAAGAAAGCAGTGACTTAAGAATGCTCTGAGGTAACCAAGCTTCTCACAGAATGACCCTGAAAAAATATTACTTGTAGATGGTACTTGTAGATGGTTTATGTTAATCACTGATCCCTGGAAATCTCATCTGAAACATGTCTAATCAGTAATAACCAAACTGTCATACTTTAAGATGACTACATTTCCCAGAATAGCTAAAACTGTTCCAAGGATCAAGATTCATTGTCCCTGTCCTGAACAATTAAGGTCATGATTCTCCAACATTCAGGTTAGAGCTGCTTCTCTCTCGTAAGTCTGGACTGTGGCACAAAGCTTCTCTGCATCCTGCAAGTAGAATGAGTAATTCTGAAGACACCCGACCCCCCCTCTTAATACTTGGAGCTCAGTAGGAGACCAATCCATGGACAATTTTCCTGTCCTGATTTGATGAGCTTAAAATTTTATTAGAAGAATGTAATATTACAGCTGAAATGAACTGATAGATGAGAGAAAGCCACTGCAACAAAGGCAAACACACCGAGCTATAATTTGGACATCACGAATCATAATTAAAATGTAAAATCTCCAATATAATCAACACATGGCTAATTTAACATGCTTATAAAACACACAAGCTTTTTCTTAAATGATTTTTGATAAATTAAGGTATATTGATAATTGTATTTATAACACTGAGGGGTTTTTTAAATGTATATAACAGAGGCAGGAGCGGCATGGACTGTCACAATGAGGATGGTATGGTCTTGTGCACTGGGAAAAAGGAGAAAGAGACTTTTTATAACCTCAAAAGGCAACACCATGTTTCAGAATATGTTATTTAACGCACTTATGTCATAAGGTTGAAATTCTTTGACCTAAGACAAGCTACTATTGCTAACCATTCCCTAAACCACTCTGCTGTGCTTTGGGCTTGTTTATTTATTTATTTCTCAATCTTCCACTTTCCTAAATTCAGCTGTAGACCATCTGATCTCTGTTTTTCTCTTAATGGTTCTTCATGTTGAAGAATGATCACTTAGAGAAATGGCTTTCAGTTTTCAACAGTTTCATTAAAAACGAGTTGCAGCTGTAAATACTAAAGGTACTTCTTAAATACTAGTATTTTCACAAACTAGCTTACAGATCTAATACAAAAAGGGAATGCTTTTTATTCAAAGAAAATAAGCTGTAATAATTGTATGTATTTATATATTTATGCATGCATTACATCCCAAAGTTCTTACAAAAAGTACAAATCTGCAATGTACCACAGATCTGCAAAACTCCACACATTAGGACTACTTGATTTTTTGCCAGGTGGGTAAAATCCCTTTAGATAGAAATGAAAGGACATGGGCTTGGCAGACAAAAAAGATGGTAGTACCTTTCATGCCTATATTGGCAGAATGAGTGTGAAACATTCTTAAGTCTCTTAATACAGTATTCTGATCAACAGAGAAAAGTAAGCAACATCCACATGCTTTTCACTTAAGAATACATGATGATATGGAGCACAAACTCATTTACAACTGTCCGCAACTGAGATCATTTAATATCTTTTAATATCTTCATTTAATATCTTCAAAGTCTTGGAGAGTCACTGTCTTACACTATGAAAATTTTTATATTAAAATGGTGCTTCTCATATTTCCTAATCATAATCTGCAGGTTTCTTAACACCTTTTTCTGTGAAGTCAAGACTCTTAAATACTGTGGACCAATGCCAAAGGATAAGACAAAGATATTAATCTTTTTAGTTGCTTTAAAAAAAAGACGTGTTTTTCTCTAGTGCATTTACCACAAAATTCATCATTTTGTGAACCTGCAGGACTAAAAGCTAAAAACCTTCCTTTACCAGAGTCGTAATGGAGGACATATTACGGATTATAATGGTGGCGAATTAAGGAACTCACTTCCCAATTCCCCCAGTTGGGTTGGCAAAACAAATAGAAAATTAGAACATTTGACATATTCTGGAGTACCATCAGCCCTAAGAAAAGGAAAGCTGCAGGAAGAATTGCAGAAAAGCCCTTGGGTCAGTGGGAATACTTTCCTCTGAATTGCACCCCAAATTGGATGGATTTGTGAGGCCAACTGGAACAGTGCAACTAACTGCCTGATACAGATTTTCTAAAATCTCACGTAAAGTTCAAATTACCATTACGTTAACAAGAAAAAACAAGACACTGCAGAGAAGGTGGTACCATCTTATTTGAACTGCAGCACATCTTAAGCCTTACCAGTATCCAAGACTAGGTGTACAGATTCAAATCCAGTGTAAGGATATATTTGCATAGTTTCATGTTGACAAAATGCAACATTTATCCTAAGACAAAGATAAGGCCCAAAAAACAGTAACAGCATTATATTTTATGGTATAGGGTACATATAAAACTGAAGATCAAAGTACCCAAACATTAAAACAAACAAACTGCTGAAATAAACACACTTGCTGCAGAAATAACGCCAAACTTCAACCCAGCTTGTTACAAATACAAAGCCTGTAAGGGCATTGATAGAAAATAAGTAAGCAATACCATGTCCAGTACTCTACTGGATGTATTTGCCAGACAGGTGTTCACTGGGTATTCTTTTTTAATATGACTTTAAAAAAAAATCTGGAGAAAGACATTTCAGAATTTTTCTTCAACACTTATCTCAAAAATGGCCCATTTGATTCGTGAACATCTCTAATGTATATCATCAGTGACTGAAGGAGTTTTTTTATATGATTTTTGACAATTTAACAAGTCCTCCTGACAAATTAAATGGTTGTGTTGACAACTTAACTGTACTGCCAATCAATATTTTCAATTACTTTCATTGTCATTCAGAAAAAATACAACACGAGGTCACACAGTGGTAAAACCAAGTAAAGAAAATAAAATGATGCAGAGTTGTGGGGGAGGGGGCAGTGGGAGGGGACTGCAACTTTGACACACAACATGCAATTTAAACATTCTTTGTTTTTCAGAGGAAAGGCTAGGTGTTTCAGAGTAAGTTCTCTAATTTTAGATCTTGGTGACATCTCACTGAGAATACAACACAGTTTTCTTTCTTCCCATAAGCTATTTAAAAAGTCATTAAACTTGAGCTGCTACCACATGGCACTTTCTGTAAAGTCATCCACTTTATTCCATCACTTCACATCATAACCTACACATTCTTAACTAAATCAGCTCTATACAAGGTAGATAAATGCAATTCAAGAGAGCTGCAGGTCAGTTACAGAAATTTTAAGTCAGCCTCTTAGGCCAGAGTCCTAGCCTACACAGGTCTTTGGTAGGAAAAGAGCTGTATTTTCCAACGTTTGTACCATGTTGAAGAAACACTTCCTGCATGTTGGACTACAATGACAAACTCCTTATCATTGGGAAATTAATACAGAGTGGCAACCAGTTTGCACAAAACCTGTAGAAATTGAGGATTGGTATAAAAATTTACATTAATTAAATGACAAAGAAATTCAAATTACTTTATGAATTTCCCTTTTCCTTAATAATAATTGGGGAAGTAAACTATATGGTTAACATCTCTTAAAAAAAAAAAAAAAAAGGGAGATGAGGTTCTTCACACACACCACCCTACCCGCCTCGCCCACCCCCAGATGCTGTTATTTAATCCTGGCAGGTGTAATCCCATGGCCCGACTTCTTCCAAGATTTTCTGCACCACAGGCTGTCAGAGTAGAAAGCAGTGCTTCCTTTGAGGGTAGATGAAACTTGCTAATAAGACCCATGCTAGGGGACCCATGCCTTCAGTAATGACCTGAGCCTTCACTACATCTGTCGCCTTCCCTACAATCATTGAGGAATGACTGGGCAGTGTAATCCCAAATCTCTTTCCTCACAAGATGTGAACACAGGTTACAGGCACAAAAGCTAAGTGCCAGCAGTTGCCATAATCTCAACATTTTCTGGCTCACCAGTTGAAGTTATGCAGAAGAAATTTTGCTCACATCTAAAGGCAACCTGAGCTTTCAGTGAGCTGTTCATTCAAGGTTGCTGCAGGCTCTCGCAGAGGAAAGATGGCAGACAGAGGAAAGAACTCAGAGAACTACACAGCCCAATATCAGCAGAGGAGAAATGGAGATTTAAAAGTATGTGCAGGGAAAACAACTTTCAGAGGCAAAACCAAAAAAAAGCATGTGAGGACAAATGTTGAACACTGACAAGAAGTAAAGAAAGAGGTACGCAGATAAATGTTGGAGGCTAGGCTATAAAGAAACGTGAATGAGAAGAAAGGTATGAAGGTGATTCTAGTTTTTAGTTAATCCAATCATAAACCTTTTAAAGGGAACACCCCAAAATCAATAGTCATTTTAAAAGCAAAAGTGCTGCATATATTACATATATTGTGTAAAACCAGGTAATCCTCTCTCTACGTGAGCCTAATATTGTCCTATTTTTGTCAGAATTTTGATATTGGAAAAAGAGCTCCAATAGAGATATTTACTAATATAAGTCCATTAAGGCATTCTAGAAGTCCAGGACTATTAAAAAACATTACCAATAAGACAAGTAAGGTGATATTGCTGGTCACTCCATTTATAGATTTTATTCTCCTGCTATTAAAAACCAATCTATTTTTCACTGTCATGTGGGGGAGGAAGAGCAGGAGAAGCTTTTCAGGCAATTCTGTATCTCGCAGTCTAGACTTAAGAAATAAGTGTCAGGAAACATGAAGGATGCTTTTATACCCACAAGAAATCTGAAAAAAGGCATACTGATATAGTGATTAAATATTGGAAACAAGCATAGCATTCTTAGCAAAAATCTAGTGAAGCCTTAGTCCACAAAAAGCCAGAAACTAAAGAAGAGATCACAAAATATTGCCACTGATCATAACTTATGGGAACTCCTTTAAGTTCAATTCTAGCATTTTAAGTGCATTTTAAAATCTCCTGTGTTAACTCAATATTCATCACTTTATCTTAAGATTTTTCTATTCCATACTAATTCTGAGACCTGTTTTAGTATTTTCACCATTCATATTTAACATGTTATACACATTGGAGATGTTCTGTTAGCAAAGGCAAACAATCACTGACTCCTCCCCTTCTTTTGACAACTGTAGAAAAAATCATAAGTGCTGTGATTTAAAAAAAAAAAGGGATGCTACATCAAGTCTTCACCACTGTTTTTATGCGGGTTAATAAACTTCCAAAGCTACTGATACACAGATATACTTCAGTGCAACAAAAAATAAAATTTGTCTTATAAAAAAGCAGCCTACAAAAGTTTGTGTGAAGACCAGCTTCTTGAGGCAGATTCCATTGCTTGTGTTGCTGCAATACCAATGCTTTCTGCACAGTTCTGTTAACCATCAGCAATTATCTTCCTGTCAAAGCTAAAGGTAACAAATTTCCCCATATCCAGCAAGGCTGTATCATCAACCGGACACCAGCCTCATTTGACGGAAACTAAATCACGACACCAGCCAAGAGCTCTGACAGACAAATGTGCTGCCTCCGAAAATCTAGACCTATCACTCAGAGCAGGAAAAAGGTTCTCTCAGCTAGACTTTCTGAAAAAAGATTAAATGTTGTAGATTCTGTAAGTACAGTACCAAGCAAATCCTAAATATGAGAATTATTAATGGACTTTACTACTAGTCTTGTTAATCTTTTGCCAACATGCGTTCATCTATTTTCCCTTGGTCTGTCTTGTTTCCTGATGGACATAAAAGGCAGGAACTGTGCACTTATCCCAGTCTTAATCAGAGACAGCAGCACAAGTACAATGTACCTCCACCTATCATATGAATAACATTTTAGCACTAGCTGTTCTTTTATAATGAAGACTATGTAATAAAAGATACCTCTAATATGTCCTGTCCTTATGCTTAACAATAACATTCATTTCGTGGTAAGCTACATAATGGGGATATCAGTTCTTAACCTGCTCGGTATCAAAGTACTGCACTATCACAATGCAACTGCAGTTTGGCTGGAATTTCCTGATTATCTGTGGCTGGAAGTCGCATTTTTTTCCCTAAAGGGACATACAGTACAGTAGATCAGCCTGTAACTGCAAAACTACAGTTTGAGTATGGCTATCTTTAACCCATGTAATACCCAAGGTATAAAAACTGTGATGCTTTGTAAAGTGGTGCCATATATTGTTAAATACAAATCAAAGAGAGATATTTTTCTTACAAGATCTGGTGTCACATTAAATGAAATCACAGACACAATTCATCTGGTGGAAGTTCCAGTGGAAAGTCTATGAGGGGGACTTGATGTCTGAGGGGATTGATAGTGCTGGAAAATGCCTTTCAACCCTAGGTCACCGGTTCAAACATGGGCCAAGCTAGTTATGACCTAAAGCTGTTACTATTTGACAGCTATTCGATGACCTGTGTGAAATGAACAGATTCAGACCAGTACCTATCAGGGAGAGGTCCACACCATATGGAACATACAGCTGTATCAGACATCAATTATCATCCTTGTTGGAAGCATCTGAGGAGCTTCCAGCAGCTTAAGGAACTGTATGGGCTGTATGGACACGGTTCCCAGAAGCACTGACTTCAAGTAGGGGCTGCTATACATACACAGTCTGTTAAATTTCAAACTTCAGATTGTATATACCACAAGTGTTATAATTCATACATAGAAGAGAGTACATTAAAACAGAAAGTTCAGTTTAAAAGAGCACTTTCAGTCTCTTACCTTTTATTTTTTTAATTTTAAATTTTCAAGTACACTGCCAAATTAGCATATTTTATATAACTCAGAAGAACCAAGGGAACAAGGCCAAGACCTGGAGTTAAATGAGAAAAAGTGTAATAAAAAAGAGATACAAAAGAACATTTCACCTGTTTCATTCTGATACCTTCTATTCTAAATATAACACAACAAAGTTGGGGATTTTTCCCCTGTTTGGAAGATGGGCCTTCAATGGGAGTCCTACAGAGATCTTAAACATAGTTCAAATGTTTCCATATTGAAACAGAAATCCAGGACGGTATAGCCTGAGGAAAAACACTAACCACTTTTTTCTTTTCCTTTCTTTGATCTCTCTTACATAAAGATGAAAAAGTACTCTTTACTCTAAAATGAAGAGTACACCAAATATGGATATAGCAGCATGAAAGCTTTCAAAACTCCAGGAGTCTGCTTTTCTGTAAGTTTGGAGCTCAGGGGATAAAGATATATAAAACAATTTCTAAAGCTCAGGATCAAAAAAAAAAGACCTCTTGATAAAGCTTCATATGGGCTTCAGATTGATTAGAACATGAAGCAAACATGAGATCAGGTATCAGGCATTCGTTGAAAGTTCTTAACTTTAACCTGTTAGTATAAGCAAGCTCTGATACTTGTAGGAACCCATGCTGCTGCACAATTTAAGAAACAGAAAAGCTGGAAGCTATTAATCTGGATAAACTGAGTATTTAACAGCTAGCCAATTCGTTATTAAAGTATTCAAACCAAAGAAAAAGCTAACCTGAATAAGTGATGAAAATTCCTGGCTTGACTCTACTTTTAACCTCTGTGTGATACCTAAATTACCTAAATAAACAGGCTACTCTTATTCATTCTGCGTCAAAATGACACTTGTGAAACACTACCTTTTAATTACTACGCTTTATAATATGAAACAAAAAGTATTTAAATGATACACATAATTAAAGCACACATCATGCTGAATCATCTTCATTTATATTACAATATACCAGTGCCGTGACAGTGTTGCTACAGGCTCTGAGTGCTACTGAGGGAGGACATATTTACCTACCAGCAGGAAATCTCTTCCAAGAGTGCTTCAAACCCTAGCTGTCCACATTTGTCTAAAGTAATCCCGTTAACGTACTCGCCACTGTGCTTGTTCTGAAAGGACTCATACGCATAGGCGAAGACTACAGCCAGCACTTCCCCTCTTCTACATACTGATTATTGTATGTAGCAGGGTGGGGGCAAGAGGAAAAAGGAAATAAAGTGAAACTACCAAATTTTTCAGCCTTTCACAGCATAGTAACTGAAATATGTTTTTTCCTTTTACAAACTATTATTTCTGTTACAAACCATTGAAAGAAGTTTATAATGCCAATAACACCAGAGAAATCAGTCTCTACAGTAGTTAATGACTGGTTTGGTAGATTGTTAACTGCCCTTAACTTCCCATGAGTGGTTAACTAACAAACCAGTCATTACCTACTTCATGGGGTTTAGAGGTTAAACATAAACTTGATTACAAGCTATAAATGTGAGTAATTTGAAATGTTATTGGTTATTACAAAAATATATGGTAATAATTTCCTCTTTAATGAAAGGGAGCATGTTTTTAGTGGTCCCTAGTTTCTTGTTGAGGCTTAGGAAAAGAGATCAGTGCATGATTAACAGCTACACTCTTATGATGGGCATCTGGGGCTAGGTGGCAAAAATGGATACTTCACTACTTATCTGTGTCATAAAAATATATAAATCTCACTCTATCTGTACAATAAACATGGGGTCTGTTGGCTATGTTCTTAATTTGCAGTTCAAAAATGCCTGTGGCCAATAGGTACAGATTTTGCACACGCACATATAGGGGGAGATGGGTTAATCCTGTGCTTGCATTGTGGAAAATCACACGGATTCAAACACAAACAATTATTAGCCCAGAAGAATCTTTCCAGTGTAGTGGTATAATTGCTTGCAAGAAATTGGAATAAACTTCCACATTCAAGAGAAATTGCATGTGATTAAAACACAGAAAAATCATAAACATTTTAAATGCAGATCTTTCTATTTCAAATTATTAAGTGATTAGCTTAAAAATCTTTGGGAACCTGTGAACTTCCCAAAACTTTTTTGCATCTTCAGAACAGTTATTTTACAGCATTGTTATTCATATTGTATTACTGGGCTGCTTAGATTTCTGAGATACATCTTGTGTTCTCATCCCCCTACATCTCAGCTCTTTCTCTCAAAATATGAAACACATAAACAAAAGTATGGCATGCAAAAACCATATTGCGGTGTCATGGGATATGTGAAAATTGTTTTCAAAAGCACAATAAAAAATTGCATGGAGTACTTAATTTCAGTATAGGGACCAAGTCATAAAGTCAATGGATCTCCGGCCTTGTCCTGAAAAAGGTAGCAGAATCCAAGGACACAAACGAAAGTGTAGCTAAACACACTTACGATCCTGCCAGAGAGAGAGACCCTTATTTTTTACTCCAGCAGGACAACTGCTAGATCATGGGGAGCATGCAAGACCGCTGCATCTCCCTGTCTTCCCTTAGAAAATTTGGTCTTGCAAGCAACAGGATGGAAAATTTAAGTCATGGCTTACCTGCATCAAGGAAAAAAGCATTTGTTTTCCAATACTGCCTAAGGCATAAAAGGAATATCGGAGCCCGCACAAATTGAGAACTTTGGTGGCTGGTTTTTGGTTCTTTGCGTTACACGGACTTATGGACTTCTAGAAAGAGTGAGGTTATTCAGAAGCCAAAGTTAGGACAGGGTAGATGCTTAAAACTTCCCAGAACACTGTAAGGCACCAAGGAAACTACTTCTGAATTAATTAGTCTATATATATTAAGTGGTAAGAAAAGAATACTGTAAAATGGGCAGAACCAGTCACCAAGATTAATCAAAATATCCATCTATTTCTGTCCCAGAACTGATGCCTGTCGAAGTGATTTACAAGCTAATTAAACCAGGTAAATCTTAGCCTTAAAGCTTACTGCATTTGGAACTTAGATCACAGGACCAGGTCCAGAAACAGGAGAAAGCTTCAAGAAGAAACAAAGTCTTGGTGTCTAAACATTTGGGTGTAAACACTAAGAATATGCCAGCTACTCACTGTGTCCTGTGGTGGCAGTGCAAACTGAAGAAACACTATTGCGCAGTGTTAGGTTGAGAATCCTCTGGATTTCCAGAGATTATTAGAATGTCTTAAATCATTTGCAAGTGCTAAAAAGAACTAAATTGAAGGTGGGGCAGGAAAACAGTATTCTGCACTTACTCTAGTAAGCTCAACATGGGAAATAACCAGCTATGCTCTATGCTAATCAAAGAGTTTGCACAGTCTTTTGCACTAAATTCTCATGAACATTTTTCATGGTAGTCAGACAATGGAGTGGAGTGGGACAATGGCCAGGCTAAGTAAACATAGAAAGTTCTAAATTGAAAGAACAGCTCGCAAACCTCAGCTTAGTGGAAAATGATGAAACATATCCCATCATGAAAATCTAAAAGTGGATAAAGGAAAAAAGTTACAAAACACTGAATGACTTTTTGTCACCGCAATTATTATGTGTTCTTTAGAATTAAATGCAAAATTGAAGTTACCGAGGGAACTGCTGCTGGCATGTTGAGCGTGTAGGATCACAGATTTTGTATATCTAAACATAAGCAATTAAAAGTTCCTTATAGCCAGGGAGGGAGAGGGAATCAAAGCTATACAGTTTATTCAAAGACTAGCACTCACAAAGAAAATGTGCTGTTTCTTAAATAGAAAAGTTTGACTCCTGTAAAAAAGCAACTTCCCTTAACCTGTACTTCGATGTTATAGCCCACTTCCTATTCTGATCCTAACCAGAGGGTCAATCACCTGTAGTTCAACTTGACATGTAACAACCCACAAATCATAAAAAATTTAAAATAACATTTGCTTTTGGGAAAACTATATTGCTGAAGAATGGTAGACTAATGCAGTTGAACACTAAAAGAAAAGAAACAACCCAATGCTAGACCACATTTTGTTGATACACTTAATTTTCACGGTTCCTTTCCTCATTAAGGGCCTATTGTAACATTGGGAAATTCTCTCATACTGAAAATTGACCTTTACTGTAGTTGCCTTCTCTTCCCAAGGCCCCAGTTTGTTTAATATTCTATAAAAATATATTCAACGCTATTATAAGTGATGTGGAATTCCTTCCAACAGATGTCTAAGCCCCAGGAAAAAAACATGGTTTAAATAATGTTCTGTGTAGTCCTATTGAAAATAGACTCGTGCTTTCTGCACTCGCAATTAAAGTGTTTTCAACACAGAGAGGGTGCAGCTCTATGTGTACCATACTAAGATACAATACATAGTATTAAATATTGCATACACAGGCCACCAGCTTCACAGCTCCAGTTTAGCCATAATTCTCAGCATTTTTATGTTATTATGATTATACAATAAAGACATGAATTTCTCATTATGTTATTGGTGTCGATACGATAGCATTTACACAGATTCTTAAACCTATCCACCAACTACTTTAAATCACTGGAACTGCTGCTGGCTTGTGATTGGTTGAAAAAGTACAGTGCAATGAAAAGAGTGGGTGCTGGTTCTGATCTTCTCCAGGAAAATGTTTCAAAACATGAAGTCTTAAACAACATCGTCTTCTAAACCTGCATGGAAACTTCAAGCAGGCTCATGAGCAAAATTTTACAGGACCTTTCAAAACCAGATACCAGGTGCTACAAACCCTCACATTCAGCCTACTCAGTCCCAGTGGGGCCCCCCACTACTCACACACTCCTTTAGCACAGATACACACACTGGTCTATCTAGCTCCCCTTTGGCACTTGCCAACTTCAAGCAGTGACAGTATGCTATCTACAAAAAAAGAAAGAAAAGAAATACCCAATTGTGAACCCTTCCCTGATGTCCCTTCACGTACTTTCAGCTAGCACAGCATGGGGTCTAGGCACAAGGGATTGCCTTGCCGCCCTCTGAATTGATTCAGTTGAGAATCTGTCAGCCTGGCAACACAACAAAGACATGACGAAAACTAAAAGCAAGTGCAAGAGAAATAGAAGAGATAATGTGGGAGAGGATATAGGTAAAATTGGAAGGAATGCAGAAGAAGTCCACTCTCTGGCTAAAAGGCATAGGCCTTTACTGAAGAGAGCTCATGCCAGAAGGTCAGTCGTACTGCAGGGGATTGCCCAAAAGATAGGTTGAGGTAGTAGCTAACCTCAAGGTCAATCCCTACCATCAAGCAACAAAGCAGCAGCAATTATATACGTTAATGCACTACTCTTCTACCCTACTAGGTGTCCCTTTTCACGGAGTGTAGCAGAGGTTCTCAATAAATTTTCTATAAAGATCCTATTGGCCTTAAAGTCATCAATAACCACAGACACCACAGATGACACAAGCATACTCCAGTAGATAAAGCACTGGACTAGAAGATGGCAGAAGAAGTATCTGCGTCTGCTACTGACCTCTGACTCCCCCTTTATCTGCCCCCAGAGTGCACATGCCTACAGCTCAACAGGCCAAGTTGTCACAACGCTACATTACTGGTTTGACCACCCAGACTACTATAGGCACCTTCCTCCTCATACCCTACCAGAAGTCTTTCCTTCATACAGCATTTTAGCGATATGGACAAATAAGCTCAAAGGAGCTAAGACGGAAAGCAAGCATGGAAGCACAGGCATCTGACTGCATAGGATTTTAGAGTCAAACATCAATTTTTTAGCACACTGTAATTTTGTAAATTACTTAATAATGATTGAGAGTTTTCTCTAGAAGAAATCTGGATTTAGAGTCAAAAGTACATTGAACTTTCAGGTGCAAAATGAGTTTTTTATTAAAATAAGCCTTTAAAATGATCTCAATGTATTTTCTATTAATTAATGTAAATTAGAAACAAGAAAATACAAGTTAAATCAGTAAATATTCTCTAGTGTTCTGAGAGCTGTCTTTTTCTTTCTCTTTTTTTTTTTTTTTTT
>NW_010403254.1:22667-32646 GCF_000710305.1 Buceros rhinoceros silvestris
TGCAGGTGGGGGGAGAGGGGAGGGACAGGAGGCAAAGGATTAAGTGCATATGATATACTTGAAACATATCCAGAGCATTTTAAAAGCTGAAAATAAAGGCTTTTGAGAGATACATTTGGGGGGCTGAAAGGAGAATTGATACAGAAAGCTAACCTGGCATGATTTTAGGGGATATATCTAAAAAGCCTAATCATTGATAATTCACAATTTGTGAGCCTGGTGGGATTTCATGCAGAGCACTAGCCTCACTAAGGTAATTGGTGCTATTGAAACAACACTGGCTCAGCAGCATGCTGCTTTCTTCCTTGCCTCTGGGCACAGGAAGGATCAATATTTGTTAGGATTGCTTCTTGTTCCAACAATGTAAGATTTACAATACTTGCTAGGATTCTCACTTTGTCTTCACACAACTCATCAGTGGAACCCAATTACTAACCTCAGACAAACAACATTAACATGAGCCTCTATGCTTCTTTATTGCCCTTCATCCAAGTCTCATTTCAGGGTCTTCAGGCAGTGCCACTATAACAGATACTACACTTTAAAGTGTGCTCCAAGGAATAAATTTTCAGTCTTTCATTACTCGTACCTTGATTTACTTCATATCATCTTGCCGCTATAGACAAAGATAACACACTGTAAATTACAGCCATCCTGTCTTGTAGTTTCAGAGGTAGGGGGAAGGCAGGGAGTGATGCTTTTGCGCTACAATTAGCACTGAACACCAGAGCTTCATTGCTATCATCACTAGTGACTGTTTTATCAAAGACACAAAACCATTATTTCATATAAACTCATTTCCTAAACTGCTTTATATTTATTTTGCGCTCTGATAAATGAAAAATTCTACAGTAAGAGAAAAATACATATTTTTATATTGTTTATTGCATTAACTTCGGATAGGTAATCTCATTTAACTTTACTCATGGGGCTATTTCTGCAAATTTTTCAGTTCTGGTGTCTTAATAATACAGTGGCCTCAGATAGTTTGCTGTTCATTATGTTCTACTTCAAGCTCAATACACAGAAACAAAACCCAATCTGGATAATTCCGTTTCAAATGTTTTAACTATTAGTGTATAGTTGGCAATAAAAGGCTTCGAAAACAGTCATTGGAAAAATTCCTTCAAGTTAGCTGTTGCAGTACCCCCTTATTTGTCCTACAATTTCCTCCATCCTCCATCCTATTCCAGTGGCTGATAACTAAGAACATTAGTTTTATGCGACTTGTCAAGCTCAAATGAAAAGAGAGCTAACTTTAATGACACTGCAATTAATCGCCCCAATAGACAGACAGCTAAAAGACAAGATATTGACTTCATTAAGGATAATGTATTATGTCATTAAGTTGGTAGGGTCACCTTGTGTATCATATATGCTTGCTAATATATCGGCATTTTCTTCAAATAAGATAAATTCAGATATGAGTGATAAAGCTGATTAGAAAATGTTTAATCTAAAGAGGCTAGTTTCCTCATATCCCACTTTGCAGCCCCAGGTATAAGTAGACTAGTAAAAACCGATTATAGATCCAAGTTTACCTCAGATAACAGGTCCTAGCAATTTGTAACCTTTCTGGTTGGGTTGGGGTTTTGTTTTTTTGTTTTGTTTTTTGGTGTGTCTTTTTTCTCCCCCTCAAGCTCAGGTATTATTAGCCCAGACTGTATCTCAGAACTGTTTTTAAATGTGTAATCTTCTTCAGTACATGTAAGGTTAAAATGACCACTGCATGCTAAATTAGTACTTGTGTGTGAGAACTTAACCCTTTACAAGTCGGGAGTTTGAAATGACTTTAATTTGAAAGAGGCGCTACAATAATGCACTATTAAAAAGCTGATCATTCATTCTAATTAAGAAACTTCACTTTCTAACACCATCTAAAGCAGTTTTATTGGTTGGAATTTTTTTTTTTAATCAATATCATGGCATATTTTTAAAATAAGATGCATCTGAAAGCAATTTGTGCCACTTAATACCACACAGATAAAACAGGTTTTGAAATCACTGCCTTCCTACTCATTTCCATAAGGTACGCTGGGTAGGCATGTTTCTCTCACTAACGCTATTTGCTCAGGTTTCCAAGTAAACAGAGAGCTGTTAATTTCATTGCACTAGTGACTATCTGCGTATTGCAATTTTTGTTAATTACTTAATAATGTAATACAAGCATAATGCACTAGAAGAAAACTGTTTTATAAACATGGTCTACTCATTCTGCTAACTGCTTCAATAAGCTGAAAACCAAAAATAAACGGGGCACTGTTTATTTTAAAACCTCTTCACTACAAGATTATGCTAGTGAGTTTAGATTTAGATTTATTAAAGAGTTCTCAGATCCCAGACTTATTTACTCAGATCTGACATAACAGTCCTTCTAAATCTTTTATAATCTTATCTACTATCATATTTCAATTATTTTTAAAAATAAATTACACAGTAAACACAGGACCAGAGTAAAAAAATCTACAGATCTGCTTTATTCAGTGAGCAACAAAGTTGTATTTTAAAATTAGCAGGATCGTTCGCCTGTTGCTATTAATTTATTTCAGCAGTTGCTCAAGAAAAAAAAAAAGATATTCTGACGGGTAACACTTTGTTAATGGTCAGTTTGCCTCAACAATACTGTAGGCAACATACAAGACCTCCTTGAAAAGAACAAACTCTAATTAGCATTGCCTACAATTCCTCTTTCCAAACCATACCTTTTAACCTGTACCCCATCTTTTCCAATATTTCCATTAAAGCTGTCAAAAGCAGAAGTTTGGGAACCTTTCCTTGTGACCTTGGCATTTCTTCTCAGGCTTAACGTATTGGCATTTTTTCCTCTGACTGCATTGCTTCTCATTTGTCATGATTATTGTTGAATTTTTCAACTGTCATTCCCGAACGTAAATCAATGGTTGTCGACTTCCCCTTTGTCATATCTGCACTGCCAACAGCCTTTCCCTTCTAAATGAGGCTTCCTCCCTTTCCATCCATTAAAAAAGGCCTGTCTTTTGGAGAAGTCAATCCTTTGTTAGGTCACTCCATTTATCATTCTTCCAATCAGTACCTGACACACTTATTCAGCCAGGTCTTCAACCACACAATCATTGTTCACTTTGGGAGGGGGGGAGAAGAAGAGAGAGAAGGGGGTTCTTTATTTATGCATGGTGTTTTTTGCCATCCATCTTGACCAGTTTCATATTTTTCAATGCCCTTGTATCTTTAGGGTCCTTTCTTGCTTCAAGGAAACACCAAATTCAGAAGCAAAAAGCCACTTCACACCCACTGGGGAAAGTGGGGAGAAAATGCCAAGAAAACATCTTGCTGCATTAAGAGAAACTAGAGGTGAGAGCAGAATCTAACACAACAAATTCAGTTCAGTTAAAAGGTGGTTCTAATAACAAAATTAAAATAAAATAATCACATCAATGTGAAAAAAACAAACAAACAAAAATCCCTAATTGGAACAGAAATAGTAATGGATTGTATGACCTTTTTGACAAGGTTTAAGTCATATAAAGTTATATTACAATAAAACCAGTTTCTAAGCAGAATATTGGTTCATAGTGGCTTAAAGAAGCCTTCAGAACATGACTTGTTCAATAAAGAAGAGGAAGTTAGTGTCTGTTACTTATGTGGCTACAGTCATGTTTGGTTGAACAGATTGACAAAGCTTCAATCCCCTCTACTAATATTTCAAACAGGCCTGAAAACGATCTTACTGAGGTGCTTTCATCATTACTGGATATTAGATAAAAATGCCTGAAGTTTATTAGAGCTACCCACAAAAGCAACTAGCAGCAACTAGTCTTGTCTGAGATAAAGATGAGTCAGTCTCTAACACCTGGCCATTAGGCATGCTTGCCCTCAGATTTTTAGGGGCATGACAAGAGAGGAGATCTCTGCCAAATTTCTAGGAGATACCCTTCATTTCAGTAAGATAGACCAGAAGTCCTGATCCCAAAATTCTTCATTAGAAAAGCACTGCCCAGTATCTTGTGCAGGTCTAGCTCTTTCCTAGTAAATAACACAGATGAGAAGAGAGTGCATTGCACATCACACAAGGGTGATTCCTCCTAGAAAGTAAAATGGAAAGATGCAAGCTCCTACTACTGTTGCTTCTCAGCATGGCAGAATGCTTTATACTAGCTCACATACCTAAGTTTGTCTAAAACCCTTCACTGGAATAATTAGCAAGAGGAGCACTTAACCATCTGGAGAAACCTAGACTGCAAGTACAACCGATAGAGGTTCAAGTGTTGTGCAGACCTTCTTTCATTAACATTCAATGAATTCATTCTTTCAACCAAAGCAATAGATTTACATTCAATATATCTGTTAACCTGATACTTTACCCCAGCTAGAAACACACAGTTTAGTTCTATCTTCTCCCATCCTTCATTTCTAATATTTGAAAATCTAAATTCAGGCAAACTAAGCAGCAACTATTCTCTTCTAAGATCTTACTAAGAGGAGGTCTGCTAGAAAACCTTCAAAATCCTGCTGCCTTTTAGATCACCATAAGTGGGGCTTTCCTTTATAGCATTTGGCTCCCTACCAAAGCCGTGAAAGACACACAAATCAAGTTAACACATCTTTTGCTGCAGTATTACATGCTACTGTTTTATGTACATCGAGACTGATACATCTGAGCAATCCCCACGTACAGGGACACATATATATATATATGAATATATATACCTGGACATGGTGCAGAAAAAGAAAGTAAAACACATATAACCTTTGGAAACGAGAGAGTTGTGGTCTTTGAGATATGTGAATTAAATTTCTGAAATTTAATTTAAATTGCTGAGTCACAGATTTTAATTTGTTCTGGAGTCATTCAGACAGAAAGCTTGATCTACTTCCTATTTGGAAGTACTTACATACCTCCATAGGGTATTGCAGAAATAAATCATCCAAAATTATTTTGGTGAAAGTCATATGATGATCTTGGATGGGCAGATCAGCAGTAAAGCATACTGAAATAGAAGGTCAGGGCATTTTAACACCAGAAAGTTGATTTCTTGCATGCTAGGAGTTACCTGTTCCAAGGTGTAATCTGTCAATGAAATTTATACGGAAGAAATAATTTTGCCAAGAAATACTCAATGTTCTTACACAGGATAACAATAAGTATGCAACATTTCTATCAAAATTATGTACATCATGGTTTCTCAGAGTCCAGCTGAACCACCAATTTCTGCATTCAAGCAATTTTAGGTGAACACAAAGGAGTGGCTGAATACCTCAGGATATGCTGGTTAATAGTATGCAAACTCCATATAAGATCAGTGTTATGAGACAAACCCAATCCCTTTTGGGTTTGGGGTACAACATTATGAAAGATAATCCAGTATTTACTCCCCTTTTTTGAAGGCCAAACACATTTTTACACATAACCTTGCTACCGAGAGGCAAAAGTGATTTCAACAGTTCCTGCTGTACTTTAGAACTTTGCCATATTGTATCATCATACGATTTTGGAAGCTAATACCCAAGTTACCAAAACAAAGCCATCTAAATACCAGCATTTATATTCCTCATCAAATCCATTTTACTAAACAGATAACAACTAGCACTAGATATGGTGCTCCAAGGTTGAGATGTCAACTAATTTGATTTATTCTTCTCTTTGTTGCCCTTATATCTTGTTTAATAAAACATTTTATTCAAATACCCCCAAGGTAACAAAGGCAAAGTTGTGCTGCTGTATGTTGTAGAAGCTTTATTTATTTATTTAAGCTGTACAAGGCAAGAGGTCATTTCCTTGTGAAAAGAATAAAACATAGCTGATACTGTTTTAAATCATATCATGTAATCCCATTCTTGTCCAAGCAATAGATTTACAGATAACAACAGCAATCATCCTAAAGTGTAAAAAACCAGTGACCCTTCTGGAACCACAAAGTGACACAAAGAGGTGTTATTTGCAAACCAAAAGATCTACAATAATAATACACAAAACACTATATTGGAAGCAACAGTACAGATTTTTTTAATGTATGAGGAGTAAGAAAAGACAAGCAGAGGTTGCAGTTCTAGGTCTAACATCGCAGGTTTTTGCCTAGCGAATAGAGCACATTTTATTGCTTTCATTCATTTCTAGTTAGGACTTTTACTGACTAAAGAAGGGAAGAAAAAAACAATCTTATTTGGCAGGCAAATACTGCTATTCAAACTTTGAAGGCATTTTTTTTTTTCCACTTTGTCCAAGTAGAGAACTTCATCATTCATGCATTTGCATAGACCGTATATATATATTGTTATGTCTTCATATGCACCGGCAACAGACACTATAGAAAAATTGCCTGAATAAAGAAATACAATCTGTAAGATCATCTCCCATTTAGAAGCTCCCAAATTATCTAGACATAAAAGGCATGGATTACTGCAATTTTCTCATTTATTTAGTTTTGCAACTTTACATTAGGTGCTAATGTGAGAAGGGAGAATTAAGACTCTTATTTGATTTTTTCATTATATAATACGAAATTGCATCCATTAAAATAAAAAAAAGAAAAAAAAGAAAGCCCTCTAGATCCGGCATTGAGAATCCTTAAGAGCTGGGGCGATCATATGACCCCAAAGCATACATGTTCAACATTTAATACATTTCTAAATTACAGTAATGAACATGATGATTTTCAAATGCAAACAATGCTGTCTTTCAATAGTCATTTTAAAATAATGTTTAAAATGTCTAGCAACTCTCTACATTTTTCATTCTTGCTAATATATTCTTGATTTTCTGCTGTTGTTTCCACAGAGGACTAGTAACACAATGCTTACCAAATCTTAACTGGGGGTCTTAACTTAAGGATGTAATACATTTTTGGACAAATGATACTCAGACCAACAGAAAGAGTAAGTATGCTACGAGAATAACCAATTATATGTTTTTTTATTCTCTGTATTATATTCCTGATGCAATTCTTTTCTATTAATTAGATAAAATGTGTTTGTAGGTGGGAAATTAATTCTCCCATTGAACACATTGCAACAGAAATAAAACATGAAAGCATGTATGGACTGAAGTATTAACAAGTCCTTATTTCAATTAACTTGTCGTTATAACTGAGACATATGACAAAATCTGGAACACTTATGATCAAAACCTGTTACCTTTGTTTCCTTTTCTATTGCATGTAAGAACTGCTAACTTGCATTTGATTTCAAACACAGCGTTAGTAACATTCATAACAAATTCTGTGAACCAGCATCCAGAACTGGATTTAAGAACTTCTATTACAATTATAAACTGAGTCAAATCCTGAAAAGTGTTGACATCTCCCTAACAATATTTCCTTGCAGTTTTCATTTAACTCATTCTTTTTCAAGATCTAATTGTATCCCAGAACCTTCTTTAACGTGCAGTGTGTATCTTTCGCGTGTCTGTGCAAAAGCTGTATGTTATTCACATTTTTCTATTGGATGCTATTTCTTCAGAAAAGTTAAGGCAACACACTGAAAGAGTATAATACGGACTGTGTTTCTAATGCCTTTCTTATATAGCAGCTATGTAGCACAGCATCTTTGAACGTGTTATCCTATACCAAATATACACCACGTATATAAAGATTTTTCATTTTCATATTTTTCCCCAATTTCTCCTTAAAAGGTAACAGATGATTACAGGGAACTGTATTTCAAAAATATTGGTTTTATTTTTAAATAGAGCTTGAGAAAATTAATTTTGCTTCAAACACCAAGTTCTTCCAATGCTTACAGGGACAAAGCTGCTTCCATAACAAAACCATTTCTGCCTCTCATAGCACTGATGGGGCAGTACGGTTACACAAGATGGAAGTGAAGGGAAGGTCACAGGGCTATGTGGTACATTTAAAAATAGATCCTGATCATCTTGTATTTCTTTTTCAAAAAAGCCTCTAATCAGTTCTAAATTTCTTAGACAGTTTGCTTTCCTGCTGCACCTAAAAATGTGTCATTTGTCTATTTAAAAACATAACAGCTCACCACCCCTCCTCACTGGCTTTCGTTGGCCTCTCTTTTTTTCCCGTTTAATGTCTCTAACTTTATGCCATGTTCTTTTCCTCTTTCAGCACGGCTGAGCAAGGCTGACAGGCGGATTCCTTTGCTTTTCAGGGTATTAAAGCCACTTTCCCGCTCTGACAGCCTGTTCTACTCTGCCACCTTATAGCTCTGGCTTCACACTTCTCTGGGCAGCCACTGCTTCTTGACAGACCACTGTCACTTCCCATCATCCTCTCTGTATATCCTGTTCTCTCCCCCTCAGCACGCATCCCGACTTTCCAACCAATGCAATTATTTTTTTTGACAAGCCATCCATCAGCCTTAACTTTAAAAGCACTTTCTGCTGATATCCATTGTTAAATCCCTTGCTTTTTATGGAGCTTGCATGAGAGAATATGATATCAGACATTCAAACTACCAAACCATGTAAATTTACTTTGTTCTCAGCTATGTTTCCAATTTCACGTCCAATTTTTCGGTACATTATGCGTAGTTGTTGTGCTTAATATGATGTTGTCAAATCCCATTAAAGTTCACTGCATTGCACGGCTTTAAAAACAGGTTACAATTTGCATTCTATAAAGAAAGGAAGGAGTGCAGTCTGAAGTCAAGCTGAATCTTATTAAAATTATCTGTTCAATTGTTACATTTGTAGATGGAGTAATTTTGAGGCATTAGCTGAGACACATATGAAAATGTCAGTGTGCCAACTAATGACAATGAAAGCAAAAGGAATATATCTGTGAAACTCAATAAAGCTCCTTTGCTGGTGACATAAATTTGATGATAATCCGAGGAAATGAATAAGGGACCATCCAGTTTGAATAGGAATTACCTTTTCTATTAAATCACTTTGCTGTATTTCCACTTGGCCTACATCTTGGTCCTATGCTAAAATGAGTCTCTCTCAGTGGACTAAAAAAATCCATACAGGAGTAACATTCTCTAGAGGAATATCTTTCATGTAAGTCTCATAACCAGTTTCAGAGAGACACACTCAAAAACCAGTGAAGAATTAGCCTCCTCTACTTGTGAGGCCTCTTCTGTTTGTGAGGGCAGATGAAATGATACGCTAATGTACAATCAGGAGACATGTCCAGTGGTAAACGCCTCTGTGCCTTCCATGCAGGCTTTTATGCACAAAGGTTTGTATTTGTACGTACAGAAAGATAAATCTATACAAATAGACAGAGGTATAAATGAAAAGTTTATCAAGCTGCCAAAATGCTTGGAAAATAAAGATTCAGGTGGAAGGTAAAAAAATTAATGACATAGTTTAGTGTAGTAACTCACAGCCTTTAAATCCTGCTCTTGGCAACTGGTAGCTTGGCTTTTCCTTGTAGCAAGAGGACAGGCAACAGTCAGTGGTAAGCAACACTTCTGCAAGTGTCATTCAGTTACCGCTGTGTATTTTTTACAATTCAGTACAATTAAAACCTGCCGTTAAGTATGCAAACATAGTGTGTAACTCAAATTGCATCAGTGAAGTTACTCTTTTGACTCTAACAAGAAAGAGAAATAAGGGTGTTTTGCGTATCTAAGCTCTCACCCTCAGGTAAAACCTTCTCACACTCACCCTGCCACTTCTTAAAAAGCATGTTAAGAGGTAAAGTTCAGACTTTTGGAACTTATTTAAAGCGAAGAGGCAAGGACAATGCTAAATGAAGCTAGCAACAGCTGCTTGGTCAATAGCCTCAACACAGATGGCTTACAATGAAACGATATCTGATAATCCCCAACAGAAGTAGTGAATGAAAAAGACTTGTTCATCTAGAAATGCTAATCCACTTACAGATTTATCTTTTTCACATCAGTTGAAAACAGTTTATTCTGAACGGTTTTCCCATACTAGAGTGACATTTGCATGAAAGCAGTAATGTTGCTCATTCTCCTCATCATGTGTCTCCAAAGAGCAATTCTTCCTATTTTGAACACACCAAACTTCCAAGTTCTCTATTATGATTATTAGAGGCCTCCAAAATCCCTGAACCTCTTTCCC
>NW_010403254.1:32743-38207 GCF_000710305.1 Buceros rhinoceros silvestris
TTCCCTTATTGCAACCAAATATTACATTACCTGCCAGGTGATTGTCTTATCTCAGTCCCACCCACTATGTAGCAACATGTCATTGATTTTGGCTCCAGTTTTCAAGGGAAACATGAGCACTGCAAAGCACATAGGGTATGAGTTATACACCCAGTTCTACCCCATATCACTGAGCTATTCTGCCCAAACCCCTCCACACTTTTCCTCTCCTAGTGAACGCATTTTCTCAAATTTTATGAATTTGAGAACTTTGAGATAAACACAGGTATTACTTAACTTTACATTGTTTTCTTTAAAAAGAATAAAGACTAACCCAATACGAAAAATAAGGGATGTGTGAACGTAAATTAATAAAAATCAGCAAAAGTGATCCTGAAGTACATCAATAGTTACATTCATTCTATGTTACTAAAACATTATTTTCATGACATATTGAAAAAAATGAAGAATGTAGCTCTCACACGAGCAATCCATTAATGATCCTACGCCTTCTTTAAACCTCTTTAGCGAACCACTGATGTTCCTAATTCCAAACTGCAACTCAGCATAAACAAGTGTCTGTACTTGCTTTCTCTAGTAGTGCCCACTGAGACCCTGGCCTCTACCATCTTTCTTCAAACAGTGTGCTAAGCCCATTTGTCACAGCTTTCCATTACAACTACTTCTTTCATTACAGTTTTATTTATTCCATCTTTTCCCTTGTTCCACAACTGCTCACAGTACATTTTTATATTCACATCTTTGCTTTTAGTTAAGTACATATCCCCTCTGTTCAAACATGTATCACTACCCTCCACTGCATTTTCTTCTCTATTCACCATCTACAGACTGAATCCACGTAGACAGACCTAGAAGGGCTTAAAGGCGGGAGAGTTTGATAATCTAAAGAATTATTCTGATGAAAAGAAAGATAAGCCAATAAAAGAGAGGCTCAACTGACAGTAAACATGCAATTCTTAAGTAATTTCAACCTTATGGTACAAAACTGTCATTAATATAATACAAGAATTATCAGGTTTACTTAGAGTAAGATGTCTCACTTCTTTCATGGAACTGCTTTAAATCTCTGAGCTTGATAAACATTCAGCTGTAGAAGTCAACCTCTTCCTTCTCTATCCAACTCACCATCTCAATATTTGTAATTAAATACAAATTTACATACCCTGAAAGAGACAGAAATGTATTCTCAAAGCCAAACAAAGCCTATGGACTTCTCTCCTGAAGGTGAGATAAACTTTAGGAATACAGTATGGCTGCAGAAACCTAATTTTTAATAGTGGGTTAGATTCCTGTGAATCCTAAAATGAGGCAGCAGATTTCTGTGAAGTGAAACAGACCAAGAATGCATACGGAAATGTTAGCAAAAAAGATATGAGTTCTTAATATGAAATAAACACCCATTTACACTTCAAGAGTAGTGACTTTAACCCATTTTCTGATTAAAGAAAATGAATAGCAGCATCCCTCAGAGTGCTAGAATGAGCTGTGTTCATAAGACTGTACCCTTTTCATCAGTGGTGACACAACAAGTTGGATTTACAAAGACTGACATCCTTTTACTTCCTGCCACTTATTTTAGAGATTAAATTCACACATGTGCCAGAAAGACGGTGACAGAGAAAAATTTACTTTCAACATGCTGATGAAAAATTATCATACCTTCTCACTACCAGATATTTCCCAAATTTCACAAAGGTCTATAACTATGGGTTATAGTAATGCTCTAAACAATAAAAAATAGGAAAAAAACCCTACTTTTCTGTTTATGCAAAAATCATGCTCAACTTCAAACATAGTACATTTTCAAGAGCACAGAACTAACAATGAAGTGCAAGCAGGAGCTCCAGCTACCCCAACATTCTCTTTGAAACTTGCCACAGTTTTCTAAACGTGTCACTACAAAAATTAAAATCAGCTACAGTGAATGGCATGTTTATTTCCTCCATTGACTTGTTACCCTTTCCAGTTTGCAGGTAAAACACCCGCTGGGGAAGGAGCAGAAATGAGAATGTGTTCATGAAGTAGTCTGATAAAATACTGGAGCTCATCACTACATTTTATTAAAATTATTCAATAAAAAAGAAAAAAATCCAAGATGTTGGTATTCTGCTCATATCATTTCATTGTCTGATATGCTTTGTTTGTAAAATGTTAAAAAACATTAGCGCAATTTCCAAATGCAAATAATACTCAGCATCTCAAAGACTGAGATACCTCAAAGAGCATTATTATAGCATTAGGAAAGCTCCACTGATCTCTTGTATGAATGAACATAGACTAAAGGAAGATTCTGTAGAAATGTGGGTAACCCAATTGAATGGGAACAGTTCATGATGGCAGCACTATCTGTCTCAAATCAAGCACTTAATATAAAATGCTAGTTTGGTTTTTGCACTATTTCTTTTAATCTTACTTAACTTCTTTTTTATATTTTTTTTATTTTTATCTTTACAAAAAGGTGCAGCTTTGGCTTACTGGGTATGTTGATACCAAGTGTCAACAGGACAGTAGATTGAGCCTGGGATTTAAGGCTCTTTTCAGCAACTTTACTTACTATAGAAACTATGTTCATTATATATTATTTTTTTTAGACCAACCACACACCAACACAAACATACAAATAGGATTAATCCAGGATTAAATAATATTTTAGAATTCACTTTCCTATCATCAGAATAATTAAAATGTCTTTTTCCCCACCTCCAAACAGTGACTACGTTTTCTTTTCCTCATTTATCCTATTTTCTAGCTATTAGAAATACAGAGACTTCAGAGCCAGCAGTTTTTGCTTAACTCACTTAAGGATAAAGATTCAAGGCTTTGAGCCTCTGCCCTCATCACCATCAATTCTAGTCCCACCTGAAATTTAAAATACTAAAGTGATTGTGGTGAACTTCTGGAAGTCAATCTTTCTGGCTGAACGGTTGTCTTGTTGATGGAGAAGGGCAGTTGTCCCCAAGGAGAAGGGTAATAGTAGGATTTTGTCTTATCCTTTAAGTCAGCCTAACCACATACTGCTGAGTCAGCCACACGTACAAGCAGACAGCAATCATAACGTCGTTACTCTGGTCTACCTTTCCCAGAGGCACTGACAGATGCAAAATAACAGCTAATGTCAGTAATGTTCTAGGTTGAATATATTAGGAGATCAAACCAATGTTTTTATTACAGCAGAATGTTACAGTTTAAGATTAAAGAGCTAGGGAGACCACTACACGAAAACAAGTATCAAATGGAAACAAAAAATATGAAACTAATATAAGTATACTTAAAGGTACTGCGATATTCTACCTCAAGTTACAGAGAAGTTGTGAATGTTCATAAATAAATTATTTTTCTTGAAGGTTGCTATTTTTAATAGCAGCCAGTAGAGAAAGCACAATATTGCGTGGAGTAACTGATTTCCCACGTTTTATATACGCAGGCATACATCACACACGTGAAAAATATATCAACTTACGCTTTTTAAATACAGAGGTCACTTGATTATTTCTATACTATACTGGATGTAAACTTTATAGTTTACATGCAAATATACCCATTTACAAGCCAAACTTTTGAAATACATTGTGCCAGGGCATCCCGGCTGTTGCTAGGTTCATGCAACTTCCATAGCAACTGCAGCCATAATATAAAGAGCTTCTCAAAGAGGTAACTTTACACAAGGCCGAGTCCCCTGACAAAAATTCTGTATCATGCTCCATCTTAGACATACAGCCAAACCTTTGTTCTCTTCATAATCCTTAGGCAAAAAAAGCTAATGACAATCACAGACAAGATATTAAATGATGGTATTTTCGGTACATGTGGGATTCCATTCTATAAATAATTTTAAAACCATTACCCAACTATGTATTGCAATAAAAGGCTGATGAGGTCTTGCTCACAAGCAGCTGCTGGCATGGTTTTGCTACTGGGGATGAAAGATTTTCCTAAATGCCTATAGTGATTTTTTCAGGGGCTTCTATAAACATGTTGCTGTCACTTATAATCAGTGGGATACTTCCTTTTATTGAATGTCCAAATTAATAAAAAGAATCAAAATAGCAAGAAATACAATAATCAAACTCTTCCATGCTTTGTAACTGTATTATTCTACAGAACTGGGCTTATTTCCCTTAAACATGAAACAGGAAAAAAATGGTTTTCCAATTCACTGAAAAGAAAAAAAAAGAAGAAATTAAAAGAAAAAAAAAAAGGATTCTACCCGTCTACTAATGGGTACTTTAAAAAAAAAAAAAAAACAAACCAAAAAAACCAAAACAAACCCAAAAAAACCCCACAAAAAAAGTATTTTCCTGTATTGGCACGAGTCAAAACTAAAGTTACTAAAACACCAGGGAAAAAAACCAAACTCCAGAGATTTACCTATTTTTTTTTCCTACAAAGCAGACTTAGTCCCTGTGCTTACAGACCATTTTGATGTAAAGTAAAAGACATTAAAGTGCAATTCTACTCAAAATAATCAAGTAAAATATGGCAGCTTCAATCAATAGCTCTGTCATCCATGCTTGCTTGGAATTCTGTCTTCTTGGTTCTTCATAGGCCTTTTTTATATGAGAAATACAAAAATAAAGGATGGATATAAAAAGTATAAAACAAATATAAATGTTCAACTCCTTCCTCATCAAGGACATGAGATTTAGACGATGATGTGCAACACTTCATAGCAAATAGAACTCTTAACAGCTTTTTTTCCAAGTGAAATAATGAAGGAAAACTATTTATCTTTTTTTATCACAGTCTTCTTATATAAAATTTTATTTCAAATATTCACTTGAATAGGAGAAAGCACACGAAGTGCACATCTAAAAACCAACAATTCTCAAACTGTTGCATGCATCTAAACTTGCCCTAACAGTCTGAGCCCTAGACACATTTTCCATAGGTACTTTTATCCAGTTGAAGCCTTGAAACAATATTCATTACAATCAAAACAACCTGGGACAATTACAGGAAACAAATTACTTTCATTTTCAAAGCAGATGTTTGATATCTAAAAAATAAATAAAAAAATGTGACGCCAGGCACTATGCACAGTCAGGGCAAGAATGTTAAGAAGTTTCTATCATCTCTGCAAAGTTTTTATACCCTTTAAAGTTTTTTAAAGTATTTCAATAACCTGTTTTGCAAATCCATTCTATCACATCTGCTTCTCATATTAAGGTCTTCTTTCAAACCTACAGTAGCTACTAGCATAGCGCCTACAGAAACACAGCACCTGGCTCTATAACCTGAGAGGTTATTCCTCCAAGAGAATCAACAACAATGAACTGTCTGTCAAAAAGTCATTACTAGCACTACACCACGATACAAGAATGCTAGAGACAGATGTAAGATTAGCTTTTATGCTAACCAAGCTGAGTCGTTGTAAGAAAAGTAACCACAGATGAGTGAAACTCTTGTGGCTGATAAACAACAGTGATTCACGCACCATCAATGCAACACAAAGCCAGTGTGTATT